>NC_066882.1:22724136-22881636 GCF_022985175.1 Labeo rohita | reverse complement strand
CATGTACAGAGCTGCAGTGAACTTGAAGTTATGTATGCTGGGAGCTGAATAAATGCTTCCAGGTGTCTGCGATTGCTCTGTCCTTCAGAGATTTATGAATGAACAGGCAACAAACGCTGCTCAGATATAGATCTGTTTGTGATCATGCTCAGAACTGCAGCAGAAAAAAAAAAAGAAAAGAAAAGAAAAAGTTTAATGCAAACGTAACTATTTATATTTTCAGTAAGTGCTTGTCAGGTTGATAACAATGTTTTTGTTTCTCATTCAAAATGTTCTTATGCAGAGAGAGAGAGAGATTGAAAGACCAGTTAAAGGAGAAGTCCACTTCCAGAACAACAATTTGTAAATAATTTACTCACCCCCTTTTCATGCAAGATGTTCATGTCTTTCTGTCTTCAGTTGTGAAGAAATTATGTTTTTTGAGGAAAGCATTTCAGGATTTGCATCTGCATATAATGGACTTCATTGGTGCCCTGATTTTGAACTTCCAAAATGCAGTTTAAATGCAGCTTCAAAGGGCTCTAAACGATCCCAGCTGAGGAAGAAGGGTCTTATGTAGCGAAACGATCTGTCATTTTTTTTCGGAAAATAAAAATTTATAAACTCTTTAAGCACAAAAACTTGTGTAGCACAGGCTCTGGGATACACGTTCACATACTCTTGACTGTCGAAAGGTCATGCGGAACGCAGGCGGAACCACAGACCCAGTGTTTACAAAGCGAACATGCAAAGACTATGAAAGTGCAAGTAAGTCAAATGCTGTTTACAAACAAAAAGGTCTGACGATGTCGGACGATTCTGAAGTTGTAGGAGAAATTTACATGGAGTTTTTCAACATACTTTACCTTTTTGACCCGGAGTACACAGACGATGAATCTTTGAGTCTCGTTCAGCAAAATTAACAATCTTTTTTCGAATCATTTCGTTCATTTTAGCAAAATCAGCATCACGTGACAGCCTCATAAGATGAATGAATGACTCGAAAAACCTGAAGACTCGAAACAGGTGAACTAATTCCAGTACAGAACCTAATAGGATGTTGCACATGCCTGACTGAACGAATCACTCCTCGAGACGACTTGTTCTTCCCGAGTCACATTAACGATTCAACGAACAAATCGTTCAAGAACGACCCGTGGACGCGCATCCCAGAGCCTGTGCTACACGAGCTTTTGTGCTTAATAAGTATACAAATTATTTATTTTTCAAAAACAATGACTGATCGTTTCGCTAGACAAGACCATAGAGCCCTTTGAAGCTGCATTTAAACTACATTTTGGAAGTCCATTATATGCAGAAAAATCCTGAAATGCGTTCCTCAAAAACCATAATTTCTTTACGACTGAAGACAGAAAGACATGAACATCTTGGATGACAAGGGGGTGAGTAAATTATTTGTAAGTTCTCCTTTAATGCTGCACTGAAAAAAAGGTAACCAAATATGGTAACATTAAAATATATGATTTAGCATCACTGAATCAACCTAAATACATCAGTGTATACAAACAAAACTATTTTTAATAGGGTAATTTTTAAATTAGGTAATAAATGCCTCTTTAAGCTAAAAATTTGTAGGTTACCGGTGAACTAACATAGTCAGGTTATTTGTAGACAAAATACAGTTTTCAAACAGCATCTTTCTAAAGTATAGTGGGATCATAGTCCTGCATCATTTCTGCAATGGACACAGATGATACTTAAAATAGTTTTGAGCAGAGGTTTGCTATTACTTTCTCAGAGTTGAAAATGATAAAGTGGGCAAAAATGAAAGAGTCATATTTCTTTATGGGGGGGGGGGGTAATCAAGTTTCATACAGCAGTTTCAACCTGTTGTTGCAAGCATAATCTTTAACTAATGAAAAATGCGCACTGAAAAAGTTAAAGTGTGTGTGTTTAACCTGCACAAACATTTCTTAAAATGCTGTAATGTAAAGACATGTAGAGGAAGTTGCCTTTGGCAATTTTTTGTGTTGACCTGCTAATGGATAGGAAGAGGTTGAGACCACACACACACACACACACATAGTGTATCTGAATATTGAGATAGATTATCATATGATACTAGATGATCATAATGCATCATTGAGAATGAAAGGGAAACATCTGCTTGTTTATATGTGATATGCATGACAACTCTAATGCACTCTCTTTTTATTATAAATTCTGTTCATGATCAACCTAAATCTACACAATTGACATTCTTCTGCAGGAATGCATGATTTTACAGCTAAGCACACATATTTAAGAATTAATCTCACAGAAATACTCCATATTTCAAAAATGTACAATTTATATAAATTATTATTTATGCTTTATTATTTGCTTGTTTGTTTGGGGTAAAATGACAGAAACACTGACATTCATCCAAAAACTAAAAAAAACCATACACACCAACTCACAAAAACATCCCTTGAGGGTCGCGTTATCAAGGTAAAGGGTTGAGTTATCAAGAGAAAGTGAGAGAGACTCTCCACCATTTCTTGATTAACTGGATTGAGGTGAGATGGATATAGAAATTGGAGAGCTGGGGGATGGTTGAGACAAATACATGAAATTATACAGAAGGAGGGATAAAAAGAAGGTGAAGACAAAGGTGAAAGAGTGACAGGAAAAATGATGAAGTGAGGGAGAAGGTGGGAGGATGAAAAGAATCGAATAAAGGAATAAATGAAGGGACAGAGGGAGGCAGGAGAGAAAGAGAAAGCCGATATCTGAGTGTTGTAGGAGGGCTGAGGAAGCGATTAACCCCTCTTCGCTCTGGACGTTGCTCTAGGGGAGGGACTCAGCGGGGTGGCCCGTCAGAGGCATCTCCTCAACCAGGGGTCGTGACCTCCTTCTCTGAAGATTCAATTCGCCTGTTTTCACTCGATTTTCTCTTCCCCCTCTGTCACCTGAACCTCCACAACAGCCCTGCACTCCTAAACTGAATGCATGCTCTGTAAACGTAAATATTGTTTGCAGTATAAATATACATTTTGAACAAAACATTACACAGTGCTGCATATATCATTCTGCTCCAGCTACATGATGGAGCTTAGAGAATCACTGCTGGTTTATGCTGGTTAGTGTTGGTCTGGTGAGCCATCGAAGACATACTGTTTAACAGCAAAAAATAGCATCAGTCAGCATAGTCATGGTGTGTGCACACCAAAAGCGAATTTAATTAATCGCACGAGTAGATTACATACAAAGGCAATGCAATGACGTGAATTTGCAGCAGGCTTCACGATTGCCAATCAAAAAATTAGGATGATGCGTTGTCACACAAGTCAATCAGCGAACTTATTGATACGTCCGGTTGTATCAGAAAATGAAGGAAAGCATTACACGATTTTGTCACGCAAGTGACAAAAAACTTCCTGTGAGCTAATGTAGAGTGATAACGTAATTCGCTTCACATTTGGTGTGCACACATCGTTATGGTGTGGTCACACCAAAAGCAGATTTAATTGTTTGCATGAGTAGATTACATACAACGTCAATGCAAAGACGCAAATTCACAGCAGGTGACGCGAATGACACAACTTTAGTGCCGCGAATGCATGATGTCAGGAAATGGAGGAAAGCATTACGCAATGATTTTATTTGCGTGAGTGACAAAAACATCCCATGAGTAATCTAAAATGATAATGCAATGAGAATATTCGTCTTGCGTATGGCGTGCACATATTTTGAGGCAAAGGCAAATTGAATTATTCGCGTGAGTAGATTACATACAAAGTCAATGGCGAATTCGCAGCAGGGGACACGTTTGCCAGGAATGCGTGATATTGTGTCTTCCGTGCAAGTTGAAAATTTCAACTGAAGCGGAAAAGTTTGCATGACGCGTTGTTGCACAAATCAATCAGGGAAAAACTTATTGACATGTCTAGTTTGACTTGCCACTTGTATCAGAAAATGGAGGAAAGCATTACGCAGTGATTTTATTTGCGCAAGTGACACGTAAAACATCCCACGAGTAATCTACAGCGATAACGTGATAAGAATATTCGCTTCACGTTTGATGTGCACACATCATCATGATGTGTTCACACCAAAAGCGAACTGAATTATTTGCATGAGTAGATTACATACAAAGCCAATGCAAAGACTCGAATAGATGCAAATTTGCGCTGGCCAACACGAATTATGCAAATTGGGCATTGGAGGGCAAACAACATCTTTTGACGTCAAAATTTATGTTACTTAAAACAACATTCAGAAATCCAAAAATAAGAAATAGAGTGATGACGTATTTTTGTAGGCAAACCCATATGTTAGCATCACCCTGGATCCCTCAACAAAAACTCAATAGGATGTTTTCATTGGCTTTTTGATTATTGCAGAAAATAAGCTATGTTACTAACAACCATTTTCTGATTCTTCCACTTTCTTTCATCATTAAAATCTTCACAAATGAACACAAGTTTGATAGATTTTGCAGTCTAAATGCAATTACCAGAAATAAAAATGTAGGCTATAAATGATCTACACCACAGTGATATGACCATCACCATTAAGCTTGCATTTTCATTTTTCCTAAAAGTTTGAGTTAGAATGGTTTTATAAGAGCTTGATTATAACAATGAGGCTGTGAAAGTGGACTAGCAAGTAGATGAGTTTTGTGTTTAGTTTGATGAAGTTTAATGCCCCCAAAAACCTCTGTAGTCCCATTTAGACATTTATTAGCAACTCCAAAGTAAAAGCTTTAAATCACAAGGGTGTATTACTGATGTATTTTATGTTGTAGAATAAAATGTGAAAATCTCTTAAGCTTGTGTTCAGCACAGATCTTATTTTAGGCATTTAACCAAAAACCCATTAAAAAACCCAGATACTTCAGGACGAAGGAGCCGGAAGTACTAAAATGTTAAATCATTTCTTGGTTTTGACCTATCAAAACATATAATTCCTCCAGCATACTATTATATTTTGCTTTAAACAAATGAATGTATGCATTGATGTGTTTGTGTCAAGTCCACCAATAATGTCCCTGCTAAAATGTCTAGTCACCAACGTATGTTACTTGGATGGACTGGACGTTAACATCTCCACCAGGCTTCTTAACTATCTTAAACAGAGCGTCTTCAATGATAAACCAGCTTTACAAGCTACATTTTACTGCCTGGCTGAGCCAATTCTGCAGCCTGGCTTGTACAAAACCAGCCTGGAGGTCACTGATAAAGCAATGCTCATTAAAGTAGCCGATAAGCTGCTTTATACAATGAACTGAAGATCTAACAGTGGTAAACATGAGTGTTTGTGACAGGAATCTCAGTCAAAAAGCCAGGTTTACTGATCTCATCTGGCTCATGTTCAGTCAAACACTCGTCTTAAGCTTTTCCCACAGTTCCTTTGTGGCTTTACCAAAAAATTAGTCAGTCTTCTGGAAAGCAAGCAAGCGGAGTAGAAAAAACTTCCTTCACTTTTGATTGTACAGCAGTCTTATTTTCCTGAAATATCTGCTTTGTATTTCCTCAGAGAGGCACTGGTGATTTTTCCCACTCATTACCTCTCCTTCTCTTCTTTTTTAGCACCTGACAGCATTCTTTTCTTGCTCTTACTCTCTCTTGCTCTCAATGCATTGACACAACCATTTAGTCTGCGACTCACTGCACCTGAAGTCAACTGGAAAACCGGTGGGTGAGCTTGTGTGACCACTCTCACCTCTGTGAATCCTGGAGTCGCATGAAAAAATCTCAATACCTCAGGCACCATATCCTCAGGCAAGCGTGTGTGCTTCGGCTTTTAATCCAACCTAGGAAAGTATTCACTCAGTCAGCACTTCTCCGAGCTCCTGGCATGATGTTTGTCTAGGCCGGACAACGGGCTGAAAGGCTCGGATAAATATCCACAGACCCCCGGAGGCTCCAACCATCAGGGCCTGTCACAACGTGTAAAAGAGCCAGCGGAGCGCTGGGCCCTCACCCCAGAGTCCTCTCAGCTCACGGATCAACAGGCCCCGAATGGGTTCAGGGACGGTTTTTGAGGTCCTGCTGGTGTGGGCACTGAGCGTAATCACACAAAGCCATGACATCTGCTCAGGGTCAAGACTTAGACAGCCGACCATATTACAAGACCTGCTGATATTGTTTTGTACAAGATTAGGGGAGAGTGGGGTAAGATGAGCCATTTTTGCTTATGTGGCCCCCAAGATAAGGGGAAATGAGGCAGAAGTACAATAAAAGTAATTTCAGAATGTTTCCTATCATTTCAAATGAACAGAATGTACCTATGACAAAGGGTTCTAGAATTATGGCTTCTTATAAAAAAAAGTGTTCCTGTGGCTTAATTTGCCCCAGGCTGGGTAAGAGTCAGTGGGTAAGATGAGCCATCTGGGTAAAAACTAACTATTTGACTGAATCTGCTTCAAACCCATGTGGAATATTAAAGATAGTTTACCTCTTTTAAAAACTTAATAATCAAATTTCATTTTACCAACAGTCACATTTCTTTTCTTAACTTAAACAAAATAAAACCAATCAAATTTAATTTAATTTTCAATCTTTTTCATTGTTTGCATTTATGAAACAATATGTTGAATACCAAAGTTTTAACCTTCCCAAAAACAGACTAAACAGAGAGTAAATTTAAATACAAATATTAAATACTTGTTGAGTAAATTTAAATACAAAACTGAACTAGAATAAAGGAATAAATGTCACTGAAACTAAAAAAAAAAAAAAATTAGTCAAAAGATTCTTGGCATGGTAGCTTTTCTGCAATGTCGGACAAAGCATTAGGGACTATAGGTGGAAAGATGCTGGTTCAACTTACCCCTCAGCATGTGGCTCACTTTGCCCCATAGCTGGGATTTTGAAAAAAAGCTACCAAATTAGGCTAATATTTAGCTAAATGATTTGCATGGTTTTATACATTGCTAAATCACAAAATTGTATCATAAATATTTTTAGACCTGGATACATATGCTTTGATGTAACAGCCATTACATCTATTATGCTAATATTTTAATTCTTTAAAGTAAATCCACTCCTTCCATGTGTTTCTCATTTTCACAGTCTGGCGGATGATGAGTGATTCCAAAATATATGGTCACATAACAGGAAAAGTGTACAGTTGCCAAGATACAGGAGGTAGGTCAACTTACCCCCTGGCTCAACTTACCCCACTCTCCCCATTTGCACTAGATCAAAGTTTCTCAAAAGCATGCACAGGATTTTGCAGTCATGTTAAAAAGTCATGCATGTTGACAAGTAACAACTGAAAAATAAAAATACTAATTATATCAAATGCAAATATCCACTACAGCAATCGAAAAGAGCACAAATTGAGTATATATAATAATCACTGTCACTATTGGTCTTTCTCTCAAGATTCAGCTACATGCACCCACATAATCGGATTGTTGACTCTATCTGACTGAAAAGACTTCATGTCAAGGTTGCAACGTTTAGGGTTCATGTAGGACTTTGAAAACCTGAAATCTGCTCTGATTGATGCAAATTAGTGCATGTAAACATACCTAAACATACCCTGCATTGCCAGATCAAAACAAGCAAACTGTTCTGACAAAACAAGTCCAGAATAAATGACTAAACAAAGTCTACACTCTTAAAAATTAAGGTTCCAAAAGGGTGTTTTTGCAGCATTGCCAAAGGGGAAAAAAAAGTTCCCCAAATAACTTTTCAGTGACTGGAAAGTTGTCATGGATGTTAAAGGTCATTTATGGTTCTTCAACACCAATATACTGCGAAATATATAAGCAATGACATTTACAAAAATGGCAATGCTGTCGAGATTGCAAACAAGCATAATTAACTGGTCCACAGCAAGCTTAAAGGGATATTTCACCAAAAAATGAAAATTCTGTCATTAATTACTCATCCTCATGTTGTTCCAAACCCGTAAAACTTTTGTTCGTCTTAGGAACACAAATTAAGATTTTTGATTAATTCCAAAAGCTTTCTAACCCTTCAGAGAGTGCAACGGTACTACTACGTTCAAGGCCCAGAAAGGTAAAAAAGGATATTGTAAAACATTAAGCTATAAGAAAAAGAAACCGAAATAATGATTTTATTCAACAGTTTCTTCTCTTCCCTGTTCGTCTTCGATGCGTATTCACAACAGAACCGAAAGTTCTCCGATTTAATCAAAAATATCTTAATGTGTGTCCTGAAGATTAACGAAGGTCTTATGGTTTTGAAACAACATTAGGGTGATTAATTAATGACAGAATTTTAGTTGTTGAGTGAACTTTCCTTTTAAAATGAATTCCAATTTACCTGGATTCATCCTCAGAGTCTGCTGGTTTGAATAAATGTAACAAGCATTTCCGAAATGAAAGTCCTTGAAAGGTTGATTCACTGTTGCATCTATAGCATTACGTATAAAAGAGAGAACCATCACTGTGAAGAGCAGTCCCAGCTGTCATATCCTCATTATGTTCTTGCCGCTTTGGGCCACGTTGCGCCTCGTATAGCAAGCTTTGTTTTTCAAATTCATGTAATCTGTTAGAGCTCAAACGCATCTTAAACAAACAGCTGAAACGAGATCCATCTGCTCTTGATTCAGTGTACCAGACTTATAAGTTCCCGAATTAAATCCCTCTTTCAAACATACACAGCTAGTCATCTTTACAGTGAAGGACACAGAAGTGTTTATCATACAATAGTCTGCAGTGTCTCTCTAAAGATTGTGTCCTTCAAAAAATTCCCAAAGAAAATGACTAAGTAAAGGCCTTTTCTGAATGACAGCAAGGTCAGTAAAACACCACAGGTGTCAATAAACAAGTTCCTCCACCTTGAAAAATAGTCCCTCCTCAAAAGAATAATTTAGCGCATGCTACAACAGCAAAACTTGCTTCTTTATGCTACATGGCTAGTTTTTATTTATTTATTTATTTATTTTGGAATTCTGAACCTTAACATGCCAACAAGCAACATGGAGGAAAAGCTTACCAGTGTTTTTGCATATTAGAATGATTTCTGAAGGATCATGTGACACTGAAGACTGGAGTAATGATGCTGAAAATTCAGCTTTGCATCATAGGAATAAATTACATTTTAAAATACATTCAGATAGAAAACAGTTATTTTAAATAGTAATAATATTTTACAATATTAGTACTTTTGTTAAAATAAATGCATCCTGGGTGAGCATAAGAAATCTTATGACCAGTGTTTAAATGGTAGGGTATGTTTGATGTTTAGTGCATGTGTAAAATGCATGTATATTCTCTGCATAATTGTATTTAAAATATTTAATGTATGTAACATGATGATTAGTTAAAACTGAAGGTGACTCATAATGAGTGTTTAAGTCTCCCTCTGTCTTTCTGTCACTCATTGTGATGTGGGATTTGACTTGAGTGCTGAAATTCCAGTGCAGTTTCATCTGGTGATAATCCCTACAGATCTGCATCAGTGTCCACTGGCACCTTTGATCTTCCTAAGACTCACTGTGTGTGTGAATGCGAGTGCCCTTTCCCAGGATGCACTGCTTGAGCCGGAGAGGTAATGGGCAGTTTTGTAGGGGCTTCCCAGCCGCTGAAGTCATTCAGTTCAGACGTCAAAGCAATCAAGCGTTTCTCTCAGGTGACTGAACTTCCTCGGATCGCCTCACAACTCCCCTGTACGCCTCCGCTTTTGTTTTGAGTCAGAATCTGCTTGATGCAATAGTACATGACATCAGCGAACCGAGTTCAGCCGGTTCGCCGCAGGTGTCGCTTTACGGAGCTAAAAAGCTTTTTTGGCATTAGTGAAGGCCTTTAAGAGAATTAGTGATATTTACAGCTGAAGCAAAACATTGGTAGATGTACATGTTGATGCAGAGAAGATGTTTCTTAAAACAAACAACTCTGAAATCTGTTTGGATGAACCACGGTTAAAGCTGTTGTAAAATAGCTTATAAAAATGACATACATACACATGCGAGTTAAGGGGAATTCTGTGCCAAGTTTCTACAAGCCATGAAATCACAGTTACATCAGCCAGCAGCCAATGAACTACACTACTAGTTAAACTTTTGAGCACCACACATGCGTTGTGGTACTGTCTTGAACGCGCGTCAAGGACTGACACGAAAAAGAAGAAATCGTTAAATAAAGTTGTTGTTTTTGTTTTCCTTGCGCACAAAAAGTATTCTCATAGCTTCATAAAATTATGGTTGAACACAATGCTATCATTTCACGATCAATTTGTACGTATTTTATGAGGTGGCTAATTCGTACAACCTCACTCATACGGTTTTGTATGTTTGCACGCATGTTGTTAGTGGTGGTCATTTGTACGAATTCCTACGAACTTGCCACCTTGGAAAATGTATATGATTTTTTATACAAATTCATATGAGCCAGATTATTAGCCACTTTGTAAAATATGTACAAATTGCTGTGAGATCAAGTTGGTTGAACCACTGATGTCACATGGACTGTTTTAACAATGTCCTTACTACCTTGCTGTGCAATTCTGTGTCAAGTTTTTACAAACCATGAAATCAGTTACATTATCCAGCAGCCAATGAACTACACTACTAGTTAAACTTCTGAGCACCACATGCATGTGTCATGCTGCTCTCATGAACGTGCGGCAAAGATTGACACAGAAGAGACAAACTGGTTGAATAAAGTTGCTATTTTTGTTTTCTTTGCTTACAAAAAGTATTCTCATGGCTTCATAAAATTACAGTTGAACAGAAAGCTATCATCTCATGACCAATTCATATATATTTCACTAGGTGGCTAATTTGTACAAATTCGTACAACCTCACTCGTACGATTTTGTACGTTTTCTGTGAGGGGTCGGTTTAGGGGCAGGGGTGGTGATTCGTACGAATTCCTAAGAATTTGCCACCTTGGAAAATGTAGTTGATTTTTCACAAAACATACAAATTCGTATGAGCCAGATTATATGAATTCGTATGAATTAGCCACCTTGTAAAATATGTAAAAATTGCTGTGAGATCAGGTTGGTTGAACCACTGATGTCACATGGACTATTTTAACAACATCCTTACTACCTTTCTGTGCCTTTCTGTTTCAAGTTTCTACAAACCATGTTACATTAGCCAACAGCCAATGAACTACACTACTAGTTAAACTTTTGAGCACCACACATGCGTCATGGTACTCTCATGAACATGCGTCAAAGACTGGCGTGGAGAGGAAAAAATTGTAAAGTCATTGGTTTTGTTTTCTTTGTGCACAAAAATTCTCATAGCTTTATAAAATTACAGTTGAACCCAACGCTATCATAGCACGGCCAATTCATATGCAATTCTGTGTCAAGTTTTTACAAACTATGAAATCAGTTACATTAGCCAGCAGCCACTGAACTACACTACTAGTTAAACTTTTGAGCACCACACGCATGTGCCATGCTGCTCTCATAAATCTGCACTGAAGTCTGACACGGAAAAGACAAACTGGTTGAATAAAGTCATTAATTTTGCTTTTGTTGCATACAAAAAGTATTCTCATAGCTTCATAAAATTACGGTTGAACCCGATTTTGTACATTTTCTGTGAGAAGTCGGTTTAAGGGCGGGGTTAGGGGTGGTCATTCGTACGAATTCCTACAAATTCGCCACCTCGTAAAATATGTACGATTTTTCACAAAACATAGAAATTCAAATGAGCCAGATCGTACGAATTTGTACAAACTAGCCACCTTGTAAAATATCTATGAACTGTCGTGAGATTGGGTTGGTTGAACTACTTATGTCACATGGACTATTTTAACAATGTACTTATTACCTTTCTTTGTCAAGTCTCTACAAACCATGAAATCAGTTACATTAGCCAGCAGCCAATGAACTACACTACTAGTTAAACTTTTTAGCACCACACGCATGTGACATGGCACTCTCGTGACTGTGCGTCAAAGAATGACATTGAAGAGAAGAAATTGTTGAATAAAGTCATTATTTTTGTTTTCTTTGCACACAATGCGTAAGAAAATGGATGAATAGATGGCTAATTCGTATGAATGCGTAAGACCTCACACATATGATTTTGTAAGTTTTTGGTGAGGGGTACGTTTAGGAGCGGGGTTAGGGGTGGTCATTCATATGAATTCCGATGACATGATGGTGAGAAATTAATGACAGAATTTTCATTTTTGGGTAAACTGTCTTTTTAAGTTAAATTAAATTGAATATAAATATTTAAAAACTTAAAATAAAATTGCTTTGGCAACAAACTGAAATGAAATAAGTACTAAAATTACTAAAACTAAAACAAATATGAATTAGTGCTCCAGATATAGTATGAGACAGAATTTTTCTGCAAACAGAAAGAGATGAGAAATGAGGGTGGAATATGTAGATGACAGTGTAGTGGGTTATAAAGGAGCTTGTGTATGTGTGAGCTGTAATTGTGTTGGTGGTTTTGAGGACAGCAGCTGCTGAGTGAGTTGGCTGAGCCATACTGTCCATTGAGAACATCAGAGCCAAACACATACACACACAGAGCGCTCAGTCCCAGAGCAGCACTCCTCATTTTTTCCCAGCAGACTAGACAGACAGACATACACACACACACACACATACACACTCTTATCCAGCAGATGGGCTGGTTGGGGGGATCAGAGTCCAGCTGCCCATGAAATCAGACTGATGAGTCAGCAAACGCAAGGCGACGTTTCTGCTTCTGGGGACAAAAAAAAGCTAAGAGAATCATCTTGCAGGCACTTTCATCAGCGGGTCATTAGAGCACCAGAGCTCAAGGTGTTTGGCCGGCGCATTCTTTATGCATGCTGTTACTGTCCCTCTTGGGACCGTCGGGGAATCTGAGATTGTAAATCGTACTTGTTCCCATCATGCAACGCTCTGATACAAAGCTCTGAAGCTGTTCAGAGGGTGTTCCTAAGCACTTGCGAAGCTTGATCATGTTTTTTTTTTTTTTTTTTTTTTTTTAATTGACTAATTTTGGAAGTACAATTTTTTTTTTTTTTGGTCCTAATACAATACTGTATTATTTCTATAGAACATTTAAATCAAAAGTTTAAATACAATATATAAATAAATAAATAAACAAACATATATGAAATAATAACCTATTGTTTACTTAGCTTAATTTTAGGTGTGGTCAAGGTTGGGCTTTATAGTAACAGATTTAGTTTCTTTCAACCAGTCAAAAGTCTGATTAAGTATGTTTTTTGATTTAATAATTTTGATTTAAAGACTTATTATTAAAGGGTAGGAAATTTGTTTTGTATACAAAGATTGAAATCGGTTAACATAAGAACTTCAGGTAACACATAGTTAGTTTAACATTAACTACATTAGTTAACGAACTAAGAATGAACAATACTTCTGCAGCATTTAATAGTTAATTCATGTTAATTTCAGCATTTACTAATGCATTATTAAAATCACAGGTTTTGTTTGTTAACATTAGTTAATGATCTGTAAAACTAACATGAACAAACAATGAACGACTGTATTCTTATTGAATAACAAAGATTAATAAATAGTGTAATAAATGTATAGTTCATTGTTTGTTCATGTTAGTTAATACATTAACTAAGGTTAAAAAGACACCAAGTGTTACTAAATTTTAACATTAATTTAATTTTTATCTATTTTTTTATTTTATTTTATTTTATTATAAATTAAAAAAATTGTTTGAGAGGCAGTTATTTTAGTATTATTTATATACTATTATAGCATTTATTATACTTCACTTTTATTTTAATATAGTATTAAATGTTATATAAAATGTAAAATGTTGTATAGTTTTCATTTTAACATTAAGTGTTTATTATTTTTATGTGTGTTTATATCATTGTTATTTGTATGTATTGTTAGAAAATATATTCTGGGTCTTTTTTGTATATTTTATAAAACTTTAATTGAAAAAAAAAAAAAAAAAAAAAAAAAAAATATATATATATATATATATATATATATATATATATATATTTTTTTTTTTTTTTTTTTATGTGTAGGAGGCAAGCAACTGTGGTAGTTTGTTAACATCCTTTAGCTTTGCATTTCTGCTGATTGTATTTAGACTAGAATTCATGAAGTTGTGTTCATTCCTGAAGGCATTTTGAAGAACAAAACATGTATAATCAGTCATAAACTTTTGATAATGAGAGATAATGTTGCTTTGTTTGGGCAAGTCAAAAAAAAAAAAAAAAAACAAAAAACAAAACAGATTAATGTTCTTATACCACAACAGAAACACCAGGAAATTAATTTACGAATGACTTACTAGTTCTATCTGTATATTAATCTGAGATAGGAGAAAGTAATGTGAAAATCACATTACCAGTAGATAAAGTTCTTCTGAACAGATTAGGTTCAGCAAAGATCCAGCTTTTTATGAAGCACCATTTTTGGCTGAGCTATTTCTTTGAACACTAAAAATGTTCTTTATGTTATATTGCATGTTCCTCAGAGCAGATGAGATTACTGGTTCAAGGTTTCATCCATTAACAGAGCGAAACCCTCCCGGATTCTTTGCAGCACGAGTCATGGATGTTTTAAAGAACAATTTAACTTAACAAGCTTCCCTTATCACAGCAGGCTGTAATAAAGAAGAAAAACGGGAACGAAACCAGAAAATGACTTTTATAAAGTCAAATGTGAGACATTTTGTGTAAGAAACCAAGTGTCAGTCTATAAACTTTCCTCTAAGGTATTGTTACAAAGTGTATTTTTGTAGTGCCAATGTTTATGGAGCTCTACTTGATGGGTTTCTTCTGTAAAACCTCCTGTTATCTTTCTGTGCCAGACAGGTTAACTTCAAAATCTTTCACAGTCTTTGTATCCATCCACCATAATGGAAAAAATATTGCACCGTATAACAAACACAGTCTGTCAAGTGTTTCCTGGGTTTATTGTGTCTTGAGCATCTTGAGTTCTGGGCATGAATTCCTGCGAATGTGTTACAAACAGCTCGTAAATCTCTTGCTTCACTAATAAGAGTCACATTAATGCATACACTGAATCTCATTCACTCCTACAGCTGTTTTTGGTTGTCTTGCAAATTACTGTTTATGAAAGAAAGCCAGTGGCTCTTTTAAACCATAAAGGAGTTATTCACAGTTCAAAATAAAAGCCACAATTAGAAATAAAAAGGGTTTTCCAGTCTGAAGTCATAGGAGAAGCTTTATTTTTAAGAGTGTTCTGTGGAAAACATTTATGTTTTGGTATTTAAAAGCAACCAGAAACCAAAACACAGAACTGAATTGTATAACATAAAATGATAAAAAAAAAACTGCATGGAATAATAAAGAACTGTCCAAAAAATCATTTAAAAACTGTTTGCAGTCTTTGGAGAGAAAAAAAAAAAAAATCACAAATTAGATATTTCATATTTTAATAGTTTCTTCTATGAGAGTATATTATCTCCCCTGCTGATGTATCACCTGCAAAAAATTCACACGAGTTTCAAAAGAAATGTCTCAAGTATCTCAAACCTTATTTGATTTTACAACATGATTACAGCCTGTGATCAAAATTCATAGATTTCAGAAAACTATTTTTTATCAAATTCAAAGACTTAATAATCTGAGCTGCCATTCACATTTTAGAGCTTTATACTCCTACTGTCTCATTTGTACCTATTTTTAGATATTCTAGGGAATTTTAGAAGAAACATCCACGGCAAAGTTGAGAACTCCATTAATTCTCCTGTAAGCTGTGAAAGAGCAACCACAGAGAAATACATGTCTCTACAAGTTTGGTATATAAAAAATAAAGGCAGAATGAGAATCCATTTTGTGCTAAAGCACTGAGTTGTTGTCATTCTTCTGTTCTTGTAAAGATGACTACCACCAACATATTTCCCTGTAGAGCAGCAGATTGCTCCATGACCTGTTCGATTCTGTCAACTGTGAAGATCAACATATCTTTACTCTTCTCTTTCTCTGTCTGTCTCTCTCTCGCTGCACCTGAAATCTTACACCATCTAACACCTGTTCGGTTGTTCTTACAAGCGTTTCACTGCCGTCTCCATGTCAGTCTTTCTTCTTTTACCATCTTTCTCCCTCTTTCTTCCTTCTTACTACCACACATTGCACTCTTTCCCTAAAATCACGCTGTATTAGATATTCCAACCTGATTTCATGTGGTGGCAATTTCATATTTATTTTTACTTCTGTATGGAAAATGTATGATTTAAAACAAAAAGAAATGTAAGCATGGAGGTCCATCTATAAACCTAACCATCAGTGGGATGAAATCAGATCATATGAAAGTGTATGATTGTGAATTTGCCAAAACTGAAGAATTAAAACAAATTCGCCAAGCTGTAAAATAGGCACAAACAGTGAGCATAACTGGAGTGTGTTGGATGTCTGTAGTACTTTTTTTTGTAGTAAATTTAAGTCTAAGGTTTGCATAGCTTTTTGAGTTAAATCCATTTAATTATTTTAAGTAACTGTTGACTGAACTTCAATGTCGAGTTGCCTTGACTTATAAATAAGCATCCCTCACACACCTGGTTATGACCAGGTGCATGCAACTAAAAAAGGAAAAATTAAAAAAAAAAAAAAAAAAAAGTACTGCACTTCCTTGTAAAACTTCATTACACTCAAAGATGTCCATCAGACAAGTAATTCTGATTTATAATCCATCATGGTATTAATTGCTTATTTGTATATAGTAACTCTACAAAGTTTTCTGAAGGTTTTTCTGAAACTTGTCATCTTCAACTAAACTTTTATAAGACAAAAAAGAGTGAAAAAAGACCATTTAAAAAGACACACAGAGATCTCAGGAAATCACAAAACAACTTACTAAACATGACAACCAAGTTAACAAAAAAATAAAACTAGTGAATGTTCAAAAAGTGCAACCATATTAATGATTCTTGTGCATGCTGGGGCAAATAAATATATGTATAGGAAAAAATGTGCTTTTTCAATGCACCCAAAATGTATGATTTCAGAAAAAAATAAAAAAATAAAAAAATTAAAAAATAAAATAAAATAAAATAAAATAAAATAAAATAAAATAAAATAAATAAATAAATATATTATATAAATATTTTTTTTAAAAATAATGTCTAATTTAATACTTGTTCAAAACTATCACTTTAGCAAAGTTTGTGCTATTTTCTTATTTTATATTAAAATATGTTAATATAAAATATATATTTAAAAATATATAAAATTATTTCAAAAAGTAAAGATTCTGAAAGCAAATATAATATATATATATATATATATATATATATATATATATATATGTATATATATATATATTTAAATATAATGGTTTCATTCTAAACATGGTGATTATCTCTAAGATGGACACCTAACATAATATATGATTTTTACTGTCAAATAGAAACAAATAGAAAAGTCTGCCATCTGTTACTTATCGTGTTAATAGCAGCAGTGGCGCTTTTTACCCCAAATATCATACTTTTACATATTCTTTCGTTATTTATAAACTGTTGCCTTAATTATCTTAAACAAAACTAAAAATCATTAGGAAGACCTCTATCTCAAAATATATTTAGTAATTTTAGCGATTTTCGTTTGCTACTTAAATCTACAACATTTTAAAAAACATCAAATATTAGATCAAGCGCAGAATCAACTTTGCGCTGCTGACCGCGATTGCGTCAAGAATCAGCCAAATTTGCACGTGCATTTTGAAAAGCAAATGTTTTGGAAAGTGCTACGACACGTTTGTGTCTCATCTACTGGTTTAGAGAAAAATTAAATCAAAGGCACCTTTTACCCCGTGGCGCCTCGTCATACCCTTTTTTTTTTTTTTGAAGTCGTAAACAAAACAAAAATTGTTGGAGCACATTTTACAAGACAATACTAATTTAGTCTTTCTACTTAGAAATTTCATACTCAGTGTGTTACTTGCCATTTCTTTTAATTATTTGTTAAATTTACTAGTAATTTCTAAGTGAAAATTATTTCAAACTAAATCCTTCACTTTTTTTTTTTTTTTTTTTTGACCCTAAAAATGCATTTTGAATATGCTTTTATAGTGTGGACTGTGAAAATGTAAGTATTTGAAAATGACAATGCATTTACTGATATGATGCATATTGTAATGATAGATGTTTATACCAGTATTTTGCCTGTTATGTGCTATTCACTTTAACACAGTTCTATCACGACAACTCTTTGAATTTTAGCATGGTAATGGGTATGACAGTGTTAATGTATTTTGTCTTGGCGGAACAGATCTGCTACTCTGGTTATTGCTGTTGTCTGCAAAACAAATACAGGAACTGCCAATGCATACAATAATACAGTGCTGTGAGTATTTAAGACATACTGCTGCTGCACAGGTAACATGTATAATAACCCATAGCTGATCTATACAGGTGGAGCTGGGGAGGTGGAGGGTTTCAGAAAAACTCTGAAAGAGCGGTACGAAAAGTTCTAGTGAATGCTAAGCAGCCTTTTAAATGTAAAGCAGCAAGCTCATTGGCAGCATATGTAACATGAACCAATGAGCTTGTGCCGAGAAGTTTAACGCTGTAAATATTATCAGTTTGCATTAACGACCCTTCAGCCTGCGCCATACAGAGTTTCATGAACTTGGCATTTGCTTAACTTATGTTACTTTGTACAGTTTTCAATGCTAGTGTGGAAGGAGAACGAAAGAGAAACTTTATCAAAAATATCTGGATTAATGTAGGCATAGCCTAAATAATAATAATTAAAAAAAAAAGCTTGTGTTTATAAAAAGTATGAATTAAGAGAAAACTGCAATAAATAGCTGAATGTTTTTTGTTTCTACAGCATCATTTTACATTCTCTCAGCCTGTGGTTTTCTTTCTTTTTCCTTCCCTGTCTCTCTGTATGAAAGCATGTCTTTGTGGTTGTGTCTTCGGGTTCAGCTCTCGCCCTTTTCATCAGCAGATATTTGAAATCTAACTAACCCTATTCATGGTCTGCCAGCTCAGCCTGCGTCCGGCCTGCGCTCAGCCGGTGTTCATGCCACACAACACAGACGGCCCGGTGCGGGGGAATCTCAGGAATTCGGTCCAGGAGACGCAGGCGGCGGACAGCTGGTTCCAGCACTTTTCTCTCCATCGCACTGTACGGTAACAGCTCACCGACCACCAACCACCGCAGCTCGGCACCATCTGTACACCTATCGTGTTCTGCTCAGATCTGACAATAGTCAGACTTTCCCAGGTCTAGTGTTACAATCTGCACTTTTATGTAGCTTCTTATAGAGCGTCCCGATACTGTGCGGCTGACGGATTCAGACTCTAAATGTTCAACTGAGCTAATTAGGATCATGGTTCTGGTATCAGTACATCTTATTTTATTTGCAGATTTCTGATCAAGGTCCAAACAGTACCAGTTAGTTTAGTGAACAGATGGGGAACTGGAGACTAACGCAGATGCTAACTGACGCTAATGCACTAACGTTTATGCATTTGGCAGACACCTTTCCGGTGCTGGACTTTGAAACTGTAGCTTGCCAAAGCTAAAAGCTACTCATAATTTAAAGTAAACTGTTCTTATAGCTACACTAACAAAATTAGCCAATTAGTACACTCTCAGAACCAAAAAAAAAGGTACAAAGCTGTTACTGGCATGGTACCCTTTCAAAAGCTACTAATATGTATTAATACTTCTTTTACATCTTATTTACCCCTAAATGATGCATGTACTGTAAGCACTTTAAAAGTATTAAAGTATATTAAAAGATTAGTTCACTTCCAGAATAAAAAAATTCCTGCTAATTTACTCACCCCAATGTCATCCAAGATGTTCATGTCTTTCCCTGTTGAAAAAAAAAAAAAAACAGCATATGCCGGTTAGGCATGTTTTGACACATGGCTGCTGGTGCTGGTTTGCGCTGGTTTAAGCTGGTCCTTAGCTGGCCCTTAGCTGGTCATGAGCCAGTTTAAGCAACTCATGTGCTGGTCCTAAGCTGGTCCTGAGCAGGAGCTAGTTGCTTAGGACCAGCACATGACCAGCTAAGGACCAGCTTAAACCAGCTCAAACCAGCAGCCATGCTTCAAAGCATAACCAGCATATGCTGTTTTTTTTTTGTTTTTTTCTTCAGTAGGGTCTTTCTTCAATCAAAAATAATTTTTTGAGGAAAACATTTCAAACATTTCAGAATTTTTCTCCATATGGTGGACTTCAATGGGGATCAATGGGCTGAAGGTCAATGGGCATTGCATGGTTAGTTCTTCGTCTGTACACATTAGTTCAGAAAGGTGGAGTAGGGCATTTTCTCCTCAGACTTCAAAATCGTCCAACATTGTTGTTTTACCTTTTTTTTATTTATTTATTTTTTTATAAAGAGCATTTGACTTTCTTTGCATGTTTGCTTTGCAAACAAAGGGTCTATAATTAACTGAGTAAACACTTGTGTCTTTAAACACAAGTATTTAATTATATATTTATTTATTTTTTAGAAAATTACCAATCATTTCACTAGATGAGATCCTTATTCCTTGGCTAGGATTGTGGAGAGCCATTTGAAGCTGCATTGAAACTTCTGAGCTTCAACCTGTTGGTTCCAATATAGTTCACTATATTGAGAGAAATCCTGGAATGCTTTCCTCAAAAACCTTAATTACTTTTCGACTGAAGAAAAAAAAAGACATGAACATCTTGGATGACATAGGGGTGAGTAAATTATCAATACATTTTCATACTTGAAGTGAACTAATCCTTTAATATACTTACGTATATACTTTTAAAGTACTAATATGTGCCATTTAGGGGTAAATAAGATGTATCTTTTTGCTTTTGTACCACCCCAGTGATAAGTTTGTACCTTTTTTACTGAGAAAGCAAAAATATGAATACACACACATATATATAAAAATTATAAAAACACACAACAAAATGACTAAAGCTTTAAAGGGATGATCAGATGCCCATTTTCCACAAGTTGATAATGAAAAGTTTATTAAAAATTATCAATGGTAGTGTAAAAAACATCCTTTTTACCTTGTCAAAATCAGCTCTGCAGATATCAGCCAGTTTTGTTGCATGTTCCTTTAAATGCTAATGAGCTCTGCTCACCCCACCCCTCTCTTCTGTGTGGTGACAAGCCATCCCATTTACTTTAGCCGCATTTAGCTACAAAGCTTGCTAACTAGCACATTATTAGGAAAGGCATAAAAAACCTCTTATACTCACATGTAAGTGAAGCTGGATTCACGCAAACATAGGCACATTTAGGTAGATTAGAGGCGTGTTCCCTTCACAAACAAACGTAATCCACTGCATCTTCAGTGCTTAGATGTTGGGAGTTAAATGATGACTGCTATGTTCATTATTACATTCAACAACAAAACACTTCATTCGCTTATGAGCCATTTTTGTCTACATCCCTGCTCCAGCATCGAAACAACAGCCGACTGTTTACAGCTCACTCAGGGCGGGTCTAAGGTAAGACGGTAGTGTCAATCAACTATCGTAGGAGCGGCATTAGTAGGAGCTGAGAATGGCCTGATTTGAAAAGGGATATTATTTTTAGGGATTAAAAAAAAAAAAAAAAAAAAAACACTGGGTGGGTGTTTGCGTACACACACATTGTGCCAACATACATTTCACGAGTTCACCCTCACATCTAATCTGGTTGAGTAAACAGTAAGCATATTTTGGCGTGCTGTCCTGGGGGAGGGCTCTGAGCCCGGAATATGGCCCGAACCCAGAGAACTCCCCCCATCCCAAGTATAGGATGAGGATAGATTAAGAGTGAGGAGTTGGGGTGGAGGAGGGATGCCGAAAAACAGTCGAATGATGGAGGTAAGTCGGCTGTGTGCTTATATATGACTTGTGCTAGCTAGACGAGTTGCACCTGTGCCAAATCAGTTGATTATCTGATCATGCTCCTCCCGAACTTTGTTATCAAACATCATTTCACAAGTTCACCCTCACATCTAATCTGGTTGAGTAAACAGTAAGCATATTTTGGCGTGCTGTCCTGGGGGAGGGCTCCGAGCCCGGAATATGGCCCGAACCCAGAGAACTCCCCCAAAAGAAGCTTAAAGGCCTGAGACAGCAGCCAGACTTGTTAGTTGCCCCCCAAAATATGCATGCTGAGTAGAAATTTGAGGGGCCGGGGGGTTGGGGGGTGTCTTGGGGCAGAGCGACTTGGAGAGCCCTTGCACTGTCTGACGGGAGCTGCGACTCGAGGTGTCAGACTAGCGAGCCCTACATGTCGCTAAAGGAGGAGCATGATGGCAGATATCAAATGAGGGGCTCTCGCTGCTTCCGAAGGGAGCTGCGGCTCTGCTGCACCGGAAGGGCGAGTCCCTCTTGCAGCCGGAGACGAGGAACGTTTTGATGCGTCGGACGAGGGCTCCCGCTACAACCGAAGGGAGCCTGCAGATCTGCTGCACCAGGAGGGAGGGCCCCGTCCGCTGCCGAGTACGCAGTGTAACTCAATCGGCAGACGGAGGGCCCACTCTGCGACCGAAGGGAGCTGTGGCTCTGCTGCACTGGAAGGGGAAGCCCCGTCCAACGCTAGATAGGCAAGAATATTTAAGTCAATAGATGGAGGGACTCTCGTTGCTTCCGAAGGGAGCTGCGGCTCTGCTGCACCGGGAGGGAGAGTCCCTCTTGCGACGACGTATCGGGTGGAGGGCCCCCACTGCGACCGAAGGGAGCCACGGCTCTGCTGCACCGGGAGGGAGAGCCCCGTCCGCCGCCGAGTACGCACCGTAACTTCAGACGGCAGATGGAGGGCTCATACTGCGACCGAAGGGAACCGTGGCCCTGCTGCACCGGAAGGGGGAGCCCGGTCCGATGCTGGATGAGCCAAAAAGATTCGGAACGAGTGGTGGAGGGACTCTCACTGTGACCGAAGGGAGCTTCGGCTCTGCTGCACCGGAAGAGAGAGTCCCCCTTGCGACGATGTATCGGGCGTGGAGCCCCCACTGCAACCGAAGGGAGCCGTGGCTCTGCTGCACCGGTAGGGAGAGCCCCGTCCGCCACTAAGCACGCAGCGCAACTCAAATGATAGACGGAGGGCCCACACTGCGACCGAAGGGAGCCACGGCTCTGCTGCACCGGGAGGGGAAGCCCCATTAAATGCTGAATAGGTGAGAAGATTTAAGACGACTGGTGGAGGGACTCTCGCTGCTTCCGAAGGGAGCTGCGGCTCTGCTGCACCGGAAGGGAGAGTTCCTCTTGCGACAATGTATCGGATGGAGGGCTCCCGCTGCGACCGAAGGGAGCCGCGGCTCTGCTGCACCGGGAAGGAGAGTCCCATCTGCCGCGGAGTACGCAGCGTAACTCCAACAGACAGGGGACTCATGTTGCGAACGAAGGGAGCCGCGGCTCTGCTGCACCGGTAGGGGGAGCCCCGTCCGATGTTGAATAAGTAAAGAAATTTAAAGCGAGTGTATGTAGTGTATGTGTATGTGTATGTGGAGCGGATGTAGCTTCTGAAAGTATCTGATGACCACTGACCGACCGCTTGTATTTGTGGGTAAGCCCGTTTGAGCAAGAATCAGTTTTAGATGTCTTCAAATTAGAAAAATGTTGCACGTTGGTTAGAGTTATTGATGCTAATAGGGTCAAGAAAGGATTTAGACTGAGCATTCCTGAGTTGAAATCAGGAAGAGGGAGCTGATATTTTAAATTGAAAAGAAGGGTAAGAAGGAAGATAAGGAAGGGCCACAACTGTTTGCGGAGGCAGCCTCACGCGTGGATTAGCTCCTGGCCATCGATAGGGAAAAGGAGCAGCAGGAGGGTAAGAGTAAGGTGGCAGATCTTGAGTGGCTAGCGAAGGCAGCCTCACACTAGCGTCTGCTACCAGAGAAAGAAGGGAAGGGGTGGGAAGGATAGGAGGTCGGAAAGTCGTGTCAGCGTGCAGTGTGAGGAGCAGCTGAGTCTGGGGCGCAGCCCAGGCTTGCTAATGGCTTGCTACGACTTGATGATCGAGGAGAGCTGAAACTTTATCTGGAAGAAAACAACGTTATTTTGAATGAAGTCGAGAGCTGTAAGGGAAGGGGAGCATGGGGCGCAATTGTCAGCGAAGGCAGTATCACTCTTAAATCAGCATCTGGGTTGGTGTCTGCTAAGGGAGCTGGAGGCCACTGAAAGAAAAAGAGTTATTAGTAACAGGAGGAAAAGCCTGAGATGTGTGGGCTTGAGTTGCAAGCGGAGACAGCCTCACGCTTTCTTCAACTGCTGTAGGTCACGGGAAGGGAGTGGGGTTTGAGACATCCAGAAGAGCCTGTGGAGCCAGTGAAGGCAGCCTCATGCTAACGTATACTGTTGGAGCTGGAGGCCGCTGAAAAAGAAAAGGATTAAATGTAATGGGAAGCAACTTCAGGCTTGTTTCAGCTGCTGGGAGTGGTTTGTGACATCCTGCAATGTCAGTAAATGCTAAAATGCTTGAGTGGCCTGCAGTGTTGCCAACCCAGCAAATTTGTTGCTAGATTTAACAACTTCTCAGACCATCCTAGAAACTTTTTTTTTTTTTTTTAAATATGGTTATTAGTATTATTATAATATTTATTTGTTTTATTGCAACTTATTTTAGCATTATTACTTCTTTTTTTTTTAAATAATTGACAACATTTGCCACTTTTTTTTTATTAAAAACGTGAAAAAAAAGATAAAAAGACACTTTTCCTCTTAACCACACAAAATGAGTGTTGAAACAGATGGCCAGCTGAGCAGCAGATCAGCTGGTAAGAGGTGCTTAGCAGTAAGCTTATCACGTACAAATTAGGTTGCTAGTTGCACTTCACCAACAGAAACATTAATAGTAGCTTTATGATACACATAAGTTGGGACTATGCACCTATGATTGTTAATTTAGGTGCACTGTTGAACTTATTTTTCTCGAAAACCAATCTTTTTTCCATCGTATCTGTCTGTGTACAACATGTAATTTAAAACCCAGCTAAATGCTAGTGAAAATTAGTACAGAACATTTGAGTAATTTCGTTTCGCGACTTCACCTACAAACACAAAGATCATTTGCAACACGGCCTGCATCGCGCTAGCGACTGCTGCGAGAGCTGGAGGCCTGACTGCATGCGGCGCTGCGGCCGGAAGACCCGCGGTGAAAAGTTGAGCCGAAGTGGGAAGCGAGTGAGGTTTTGCTGCGGTGAGAACTGGGACGCAACCCGGGCTCAATGATGCCTGCCGCTGCGACCCAGCGCTCGAGGAGAGCCGGGTCTTGTGCGGGACTATGGTGGTGTCAAACGAGGAGAGTTCAGGGCTTTGCTCGATCTGTTGGCTGTCTTGGTGGCTGGAGTGGATTTAAGAGTGAGGTTGGCTAATTACTGGTCTCGTCGTTGTGCGGAAACGTAAATCTGTAATATAATGGCGAAAGGAGCAAAACCGAATCCCGAAAAACAGTCGAATGATGGAGGTAAGTCGGCTGTGTGCTTATATATGACTTGTGCTAGCTAGACGAGTTGCACCTGTGCCAAATCAGTTGATTATCTGATCATGCTCCTCCTAAACTTTGTTATCAAACATCATTTGTTCAAACAACACGTAAAAGTGAATTTTGCATCCGATGACCCCTTCAACTAAAATTTAAATTTAAATATATTTTAAATAACAGTTTTAACTACAATAGTATCTCAATGATATCCAAGGTGAAAAAAAAGTACATTATGAAAGTGGACTTTTTTTTCTGCCTGCACTGTAAAAAACAATTTGTTGAGTCAACTTAAAATAATTTGTAACCTGGCTGCCTTAAAATTTTCAGTTCAGTCAACTCAAAAAAGTTTATTCCACTTGAAATGTTAAATTATACTAAGTGACAACTTGGATATTTGAGTTGAATCAACTTAAAATTTTAAGGCAGCTGGGTTACTTACCCATCTGTTAAGTTTAGCAAACACAAATATCTTTTTTTTTTTTTTTTACTTAGTTACTTAGTACAACTTAACATTTCAAGTTGAATAAACTTATTTTAGTTGACTGAACTTAAAATTTTAATGCAGCAGGGTAACAAATTATTTTAAGCTGACTCAACAAATTGTGTTTTCTATTTTTTACAGTGTGGTACAAAAGCAGCCACTGAGCTGCTGTCATGTTACTGAACAACAGTTATTGCTATCACTATACTTTTTCCCCCACAGCACTGCACCTTCAACAAAACTAACTTACACTTACAGTTCAAGCTCAGTGCATTTCTCATGTTTTACAGAGCAGCAGGGTTTATAAGTGAACATCTGTGCGGAATTTACTAGTGGTTTGCAGAAGCCAAATGGCCACACTTTGGCACAAGCTTAAGAGCGTCAGCAGTGAAGTGCAAACAACCATCGCTGCCATCCGCATTCGGCTGCCTGTTTGCCAGCTGCAGACAGAGGAGCCCTTAGTAAAAATGCTAGAGGAAAAATTTGTCTTGCATTTAAGACTAAAGAAAGTCGTTTTTTTATGAATGGAGAGGCCTTGAGACTTCTGGGAGATCGGAAGTCATGTTTACCCACAGGATACAGATGAAATTACACAGGAGATCCTAACTGACAGCATTTGGAGATCCAGCTCTCTGGAATTTTCTAACACCTTCCTGTTCCAATTTGTCTTTATTATATACAGAGAATGTTATCCTGAACTTTAAGGTCTTGACGGGTTACTAATGTAATGGTCTCGTCAAACAGACAGATTATTGTCTGCAGTGTTGGGAGGGAATGAGTCTGTGTTTGCCACTCACATGTGTGATTCATTTGCCATGCAAAACGCATCTCAACAACACAGCCATATTGTATGGGTGTGTTTGCATAATACATCAAAAGCAAGGAGAAACACCCTCAGACAAATAATAAAACTGCTGCGAAACAGAAAGTTATGCTTACTTATGTAGTATAAAAGGACTGTGCTGGTATCGCATCACAGTGATGGTATCAGCCGGTAATATCATGGTATTTTGATATGGTACAGTGAATGACTGTCAGATTCATGTGCACTATAAAAGTGGTTACCTGAAAGAACCATTTTTACCTCATTTAACCTTTGTGTTTTGTTGGTATTAATGTTGGTACAAATATAAAATGCAGTCTATTCAGTGATGCTAAATAACACTTTTTGATTTTAATGAAAACAGATCATTTGAAATGCTACCGTGTGTGTGTGTGTGTACTTGTTCTTGCTACATTGTGGGGACCAAATGTCCCCACAAGGATAGTAAAACCTGAAATTTTTGACATTGTGAGGACCGGCATGCGGTAAAAAATATGTTTATCTAAAGGTGTAATGATGCAAACATGTTTTCTGTAAGGGGTAGGTTTAGGGTTAGGGGATAGACAACATTGTTTTGTCAGTATCAAAACTATAGAAGTCTATGGAAAGTCCCCACAATTCACAAAAACAAATGTGTGTGTGTGTGTGTGGACTTGTTTTTATATCCTTGTGGGGACCTAAACTTGAATACACACAGACTCATGGGGACTAGTGTCACCATGGGGACCTAAATTGAGGTCCCCATGGGTACAAAAGCTTATAAATCATACAGAATGAGTTTTTTTGAGAAAGTAAAAATGCAGAAAGTTTTCTGTAAGGGTTAGGTTTAGGTGTAGGGTTAGTGTAAGGGGATAGAAAATATAGTGTGGAGAGTATAAAAACCATTGCACCTATGGAGAGTCCCCACAAGGATAATAAACCAGACATGTGTGTGTGTGTGTGTGTGTGTGTGTGTGTAAAAAAACAAACAAACAGACAAACAAATAAATAAACAATCCTACACTGAAAAAAAGATTAACAGTTAACAATTTACTAAACAGTTTTCACTCAGAAATTACTAATAAATTTCACAAATAATTACACAGCATTAACACATTGAATAAAAATACATATTTTTAAAGTAGAAAGACCAAAATATTATTTTCTTCTAAAACAATTGATTTGTTTGTTTCTTTGTTTATAGCATAAATTGAAATAAATAAATACATAAAAAATATTAACAATTAATGATTTACTAAACAATTTTCACTCAGAAATGACTTATAAATTTCACAAATAATTACAAAGACACAGCAGGTTGTATAAAAAAAATATAATTGTATTAAAAATATAATTCTGAAGTAAGAAAACCGGAATATTAGTTTCTTTAAATAATAATAATAATAATAATAAAATAAAACTGTATGTATATATATATTTTAATGAACAGTTTTTTTTTTTTTTCAATTACTAATACATTTCACAAATAATTACAAAGACACAACAGGTAACGCACTGAATTAAAAAAATATATACATAGAATTTTGAAGAAAAACAAAATATTATTTTCTTCTTTAAAAAAATATTTATTTATTCATTCATTCATTCAAAAAAGCAACAACAACAACAACAACAACAACAACAACAACAAATGGACAATTAACAATTCACTAAACAATTTGCACTCAGACATTACTAATAAATTTCATAAATAATTACAGACACAGCAGGTAACACAATGAATTTAAAATATAAAATTGTGAAGTAGAAAGACTGAAATATTATTTTCTTCGAAAAAAAGAAAAAGTAATTAATTTATTTCAATGTATGCTACTCATTAATAAATAAATAAATAAATAAAAACATACACCTGAAAAAATATATATAAAATATGTGGAAACAATCAACAGTTTACTAAACAAAAAATAAATAAATAAATAATTACAGACACAGAAGGTAATGCACTGAATTAAAAATATAATTTTGAAGAAGTATTATTCTGCCAAAACACCCAGGCAACCACCTATAAACAGCTGTAAACATTGCTAAAAAAGCAATGCTCTGGCAAACAGCAAAAACTCCTAGCATGTGCACCACAATGTGCACTTTCTTTTTTTTTTTTTTCTTCAGAAAATATAAAAAAATGACTGTCAGTGCACCAATATAGAAATTAATTATTACTATATTACTATAACATTGCTTGGTCTTCTATAGCATGCCTGCGGTAAAAAAAAAAAAAAAAAAAAAAAAAACTGAAACTGACATTTAAAGTTTGAGCTATTGTTGGTGTGTAATAGAAGCAAATGAATAAACAAACGAAACACCTTTCAGCTCATTCTCTTAACTCTGTGGCTGAATCTAAAGCATCTCATTACATTTACAGCACTGAAAAAGAACAAACTTGCTGCTGTCTGACCTGTTGTCATCTTTCCAATATGCCATAAACAGTCATGAAGATGCACGAGCACTTCCTTTGCGTGAATTAGTTTGGATAAACCTCCTAAGAGTTCATTTCCGTTCAGAAATAGAGGTTGAGGAGAGATTATGTTGATAAACACACCCACGCACATTCAGTTGCACTATAATGAAAGGCTCATGGGTAATAATAACCGATGGTAATGTGCACAGAGAGAGATATGAGGTACATGTCCTCTGGAACTCCATGTTTGACAGTTTTATTGCTGTTAATGAAACGCGTGGCATGGGAGTATTAAGCCGTCATCAAATTGACATCTTTAATTAAAGTGGCAGCTTAATTAAAAATCCAATTAACTGTGAAACTCTAATGAATAGAAAAATGCAAAACGCAAGACTTGACCTTCAAAATCAGAATGCTCCAGATTTCAACACGCCTGCAAAATGATTCTTAAATGAAGTTGGAATCTGGACCGGCAATGTTGCCCTGAGACACAATAAAAGAGTTTGCGTGAGGTGGCTGATTTAATTAAAACCGGATATTTAGTTGTTACGACTGACAGTGGTTAAGAACTGTCAACATATAAAAACTAAAAAAAAAAAAAAAAAAAAAAAAAAAAAAAAAAAAAAGCATAACACAACATTTTAAGATGTGACTGGGGCAGACTTTTAAAAGAGCAAAAGTTCAATATCCAAATGTCAGTGGAGTTCTTAAAGGAACAGATCAGCAAACAAATTATAATTCAATATATGCATTATTATTATTATTATTATTATTATTATTATTATTATTATTATTTTTCAATGTATTGTACATGTGCACATTATAAATAAATAAAATAAAAAATACACTGAAAAAAAATTAACAATTAACTATTTGCTACATTTTCACTCATAAATTACTAATAAATTTCACAAATATTTACAAAGATACAGCAGGTAGCACACTGAATAAAAAATATAATTTAGAAAGACCAAATATTATATATATAAAAATTGTAAAATTAGCCATTATTAACAGGAGAATTCTATTTAAAGTTCTTGTTTTCACACAGAACAAAGTCATTCAGGTTTGAAAGAACATTTATTTTTCAGTATTTAAATTTTCCCATGTCCTTTAATAATTATTATTCTTTAAATATTTAATTTGTACATTGTATTTTATGCATTTCATGATGATTTTCTGTTTGATTTGACTAGTCAATTGATTTGACATGTTTGAGTAAAATCACTTGAACACACACCACATCATATATGAATTCTGAACTTTCCAGGATGTCTATGGAATAATTCCTTATGTAACAGAGTGGTAATAACTAGCATATTTTAAAATGAAAATTCATTCATTTGAATTACAAGATACCCAGTACTTGTTCAAGATGATGTGACTTTTTAAAAATAGGTTCCTTTACTGTAAAGCCTTTTGTTTTTTTCTGTAATCCTTTCAAATGGTGCATTTATTCTTAATCTTATCTGCCTTCAATAAGAGCTGATCCACTTACAGGAAGGAAATGTTACTGGGGGATATAAAAGCTGGAAAAAATTACAGAAAATCTCTCTCTCTCTTTCTCTTTCTCTCTTGCTTTCTCTCTCTCTCTCTCTCTCTCTCTCTCTCTCTCTCTCGTCATGCTCTGATTATCTGTCTTTTTTTCGGCACTGTTGAACACAGAGGGCTTTGGGAAACCAGTGACTAGAAAATACCGGCGAGGACTGTGAGTCCTCCACAGACAGTCACACCGTCCACTGCTCTAATAATCGAACTAATGACCGTGCTAATTATGAGCAAGCTGCTCTAGTGGATACTTCGCGAGCTGCTATCAATTCTCACGCATCAGTGACCAGAAAGTAACACCTGCTATATTGGTTCTCAAGCCAAGAGAATGGAGAGCTGATGCTCTCTAAAAAAATGTTTTTTCTTTATTATTAGATGAAGATATAGTCAGCTGTAGGATTACAACAGGATGTTGTATATATATATACATACCTTGCAAAACCTTGCAAAAGCAGCGCATTACAATAGTGAGGGAAAAGCTGATCCCTGTATTGCATGTAATCACACCCATACAGTCTTAAAAAAGTCAACAACAACGTTTGTCAGGCGTCTACATTTTCATCTGAGGAGATTACAAAGATTAAACAAGTGTTTTTGTTTTACTCTGAAACATAAGATGTGGAGTTATTTGCTTTTGCCAAAAAACGACTGTTGGAGTTACCTGCTTTTGTATTAAGACAAACTTTTAAGATGCTTTCAGTGAACTTTAAATTCTGAAAATAAATAAAAATGGAGTCATCTGTTTTTGCAAATAAACTCTTCATATATAAATATATATATATATATATATATATATATATATAGGTGCATCTCAATAAATTAGAATGTTGTGGAAAAGTTTATTTATTTCAGTAATTCAACTCAAAAACAAACATTCATTGCCACAGAGTTCACAGAGTGCTGTATCCAAGCATGTTAACAGACAGTTTAGTGGAAGGAAAAAGTGTGGAAGAAAAAGTTGCACAACCAACCGAGAGAACCGCAGCCTTGAGAGGCTTGTCAAGCAAAATCGATTCAAGAATTTGGGTGAACTTCACAAGGAATAGACTGAGGCGTCTTACCTAGGCTAAGGAGAAGAAGAAATGGACTGTTGCAGTGGTCCAAAGTCCTCTTTTCAGTCCTCTTTCCAGAAATACAAGTTTTGTATTTCATTTAGAAACCAAGGTCCTAGAGTCTGGAGGAAGGGTGGAGAAGCTCATAGCCCAAGTTGCTTAAAGTCCAGTGTGAAGTTTCCACAGTCTGTGATGATTTGGGGTGTAATGTCATCTGCTGGTGTTAGTCCACTGTGTTTTTTGAAAACCAAAGTCACTGCACACGTTTACCAAGAAATACTAGAGCACTTCATGCTTCCTTCTGCTGACCAGCTTTTTAAAGATGCTGATTTCATTTTCCAGCAGGATTTGGCACCTGCCCACACTGCCAAAAGTGCCAAAATGGTGGTTAAATGACCATGGCATTGGTGTGCTTGACTGGCCAGCAAACTCACCAGACCTGAACCCCATAGAGAATCTATGGGGTATTGTCAAGAGGAAAATGAGAAACAAGAGAACAAACAATGCAGATGAGCTGAAGGCCACTGTCAGAGAAACCTGGGCTTCCATACCACCTCAGCAGTGCCACAGACTGATCAGCTCTGATCTGAGGCAGTAATTAAAGCAAAAGGAGCCTCTACCAAGTATTGAGTACATATACAGTAAATGAACATACTTTCCAGAAGGCCAACAATTCACTAAAAATCTTATAAAGTATTCTAATTTGTTGAGATAGTGAATTGGTTTTTTGTTAAATGTAAGCCAAAATCATCACAATTAAAAGAACCAAAGACTTAAACTACTTCTGTGTGCATTGAATTTATTTAATACACGAGCTTCACAATTTAAGTTGAATTACTGAAATAAATTAACTTTTCCACAACATTCTAATTCACTGAATTGCACCTGTACATATATATTATGTATATATATTGGTCACAGACGATGAGATTTACTTTAAATTTCACCAAGCTGATTACCCACAAGAACTCCCACAGATCATGCCATTTGCATGCCATTTTTAGTCTTATTTTGACGTAATAAAGTGGTTATATCTAAGTGTGTTCGTTTTTTTAAATGAATCCTCCCATTAACACCATTATATTCTACCTGATCTCATGACAAAAACATACCTGTGGAAACTTTTTTTCGCAAGATGCAAAATACGTACCAATAAGTACATATCAGTGCAGTTTCCAACAGAAATGAACACTAGAATGGACTAACACAACAGTGGACTAACAAGCTTGCTCATTAGCTCAGCCGGCACGGAATTGGACATAGTGGCCATTCACACAGAAAGCGTTTTTCCATTCCAATGCACTACTTTTCCATTGTTTTTCTATGTGAACGCGCTTGACGAACATGCATGACTGTTACGCTCATGTCTCCCATTTTTGCAGTGTGACGCCACAACGACAGGCATCTGAGAATGGCTCGATTTGAAAAAGGGAACATTATTTTTACAGATTAATTAAAAACCACTGCATGGATTTTTATCATTATAGGGTAGATTTGTACATACACTGCCAACACACATTAATGTTCAAACAACATGTTAAAGTGAACTTAGCATCCGATGACCCCTTTAAGATTCAGCCTTGGATTTTCTTTGTTGGAATCCCACAAGCTAAAATTAGCCTAATTAAGTTAGACTTACCAAATTGCATTAGCTTTCCCTGTATTCAGCCTCTCAGATGTGTAACCTGATTCTCAACCTCAGCAAGCAGAAACACCGTCAGTTATTCCCACCCCGCAGAAGCATTTATTCATTTAGCATCAGGTGTTTGTGCTTCAGGCTTCAACAAACCCTGCTGGACGGCGACTCTTATGACTGAATGCCTGCCGTCGCCCACAATAAATAACCCACAGCACAGGGTCCAGGCTAAATAGAGTGACTCAGGATCAGTATGGAGGAATGAAAATAAAGGCCTGGCTGCGTGTTTGGGGAATCGGCAGGTCTATAATATTGAATATGAGCAGTGAGAACGGATGGGGAGGTGTATAGTTGGGTCTTCTGTCATATCGCGTTTATGCTGGCCAAGTGCCATTTTCCTTTCACTCTGCCCTTTAATCATAACCATAATGAACAGCCCCTGGGCTTCGGCGATTGTAATGTGATGATACCATGGAAGATGGAAGACAGAGAATTGGCAGTATAAAAGGTGACAGACTGCGGTCACCCACCGTTTGGACTCTTATTATGTTAGCTTTCTGCCTTTCTGTAATGCTAAAAGGTGAAGACATTTCAGTATTCGTAGTATTATGCTAACGCAGCCAGATTCACATGGGGCAAATTGGCGTATCAGAATACATGTCATTAAATGCCAGTAAGCTGTGAACACACAAACCAGCTCTTTTCCATGCACTTAAGTCACCAGTGATTTTTGGATGAACTATACCTTTAAGATGATTTCGAAATGTGTCCCCTTCCTCCCATCTGCTGATGTTTTCAAATGTTGCATTACAGGTTCATTTAACACTTTCAGCTTCGTAAAATATGATTCGTGCATTAGCTGCATGCTATATTACGGACAGCATTGAACGAGCTCACAAAGAGCCTTTGGCCCATTGAGCAAACCACAGCTCTGCCTGGAGCCGCTCGCCACGGTAATTTGATTCACCTAGACAGAGTGTGATGGAATTTAATAACCTGAACAGCGATGATGTGTGTCCGGAAAGAGGAAGGCAGCAAGTTTCTCCAGGAATCTGGAGGCGAGACTGAACCCACAGGAATGTTGAGCCCTGTGAGAAAAAATACGGCTTCTCTCTCGCTACCAAAATTACATCAAATTTGAACAATCACATTCTGTGCTGAGCTCCATATGGACATGGTTATCTAATTTTTCGGAACTGAAAATCACTAATATAGGTAGCTATAGAAGCCCGTTTCTGCCACAGAATGAAAGCAAATAGATAATTGCAACTTTTTATTTCTACATTTATATCTCAAAATTCTGACTGACTTCTATGCATTTCTGAGTTTTTATCTCACAATCCAGACTGTTTCTCGCAATTCCAAGAATTATAAACACAATTCTTAGAATAAAAAAATCTGAATTGCAAGATGTGAAACCCCTTTTTTTTTTCTCTCTCTCTCAGAATTTGGGGTTTATTATGGTGGCAGAGAGAGCCCAATGTGGTACAAATTAGAACAAAAGTGTTTCTGTTTTTGGAGCACATTTCTGTTTTTGCAGTGCATTTTTGTATTTGGTTGTCCTGTGAGTATTTGCAATGCTTTTCTGTTTCTGCAACGTGTTTCTTTATTTGGCTGTGTTGTGCTTTTCTGTTTCTGCAGCACATTTCTGTATTTGGGTTTCTTGTAAGTATTTGCAACGCTTTTCTGTTTCTGCACCACATTTTTGTATTTGGTTGTATTGTGAGTATTTGCAAGACATTTGTGTTTTTGCAGTGCATTTCTGTATTTGGTTGTGTTGTGAGTATTTGCATCGCATTTCTGTTTTTGCAGTGTGTTTCTGTATTTTGTTGTCCTGTGAGTATTTGCAATTCTTTTCTGTTTCTGCACCACGTTTTTGTATTTGGTTGTATTGTAAGTATTTGCAGCACATTTCTGTTTCTGCAGCACGTTTCTGTATTTGGTTTTCTTGTAAGTATGTGCAGCGCTTTTCTGTTTCTGCACCACATTTTTGTATTTGGTTGTGTTGTGTATATTTGCACCGCATTTCTGTTTTTGCAGTGCATTTTTGTGTATGATTGTGGTTTGAGCATTTGCAGAGCATTTCTGTTTTTGCAGTGCATTTCCGTATTTGGCTGTGTTGTTAGTATTTGCAACGCTTTTCTGTTTCTGCACCACATTTTTGTATTTGGTTGCATAGTGAGTATTTGCAGCACATTTATGTTTTTGCAGTGCCTTTTTTGTATTTTGTTGTGTTTTGAGCATTTGCACAGCATTTCTGTTTTTGCAACGCCTTTTCTGTATTTGGTTTTCTTGCAAGTATTTGCAATGCTTTTTTGTTTCTGCACCACATTTTTGTATTTGGTTGTGAGTATGTGCAGCACATTTCTGTTTTTGCAGTGCCTTTTTTGTATTTGGTTGTGTTGTCAGTATTTGCAACGCTTTTCTGTTTCTGCAGAATGTTCCTTTATTTGGCTGTGTTGTTAGTATTTGCAGTGTTTTTCAGTTTTCTGCAGCACGTTTTTGTATTTGGTTTTCTTCAAAGTATTTGCAACGCTTTTCTGTTTCTGAACCATGTTTTTGTATTTGGTTGTATTGTGAGTATTTACAGCACATTTCTGTTTTTGCAGTGCCTTTTTGTAGATGGTTGTGTTTTGAGTATTTGCAGTGCTTTTTTGTTTCTGCAGCATGTTTCTGTATTTGGTTGTCTTGTGAGTATTTGCAACGCTTTTCTGTTTCTGTAGTGTGTCTCTTTATTTGATTGTGTTGTGAGTATTTGCAGTGCTTTTCAGTTTCTGCAGCATGTTTCTGTATTTGGTTTCCTTGTAAATATTTGCAACGCTTTTCTGTTTCTGCACCACATTTTTGTATTTGGTTGTGAGTACTTGCAGCACATTCCTGTTTTTGCAGTGCCCTTCTGTATTTCATTGTCCCGTGAGTATTTGCAGTTCTTTTCAGTTTCTGCAGTACATTTCTGTATTTGGTTTTCTTGTGAGTATTTGCAACGCTTTTCTGCTTATGCACCACGTTTTTGTATTTGGTTGTGTTGTGAGTATTTGCACCGCATTTCTGTTTTTGCAGTATATTTCTGTATGTGTTTGTGTTTTGAGCATTTGCAGAGCATGTTTGTTTTTGCAACGCATTTCTGTAACTGATTGTGTTGTGAGTATTTGGAGCGTGTTTCTGTTTTTGCAGCACATTTCTGTAATTGATTGTGTTGTTAGAATTTGCAGTGCATTTCTGTTTTTGCAGTGCGTTTCTGTATTTGGCTGTGTTGTGAGTATTTGTAGCAGGATTCTGTATTTGGTTTTGTTGTCAGTATTTGCAGCTCATGTGCTGTCAAACTGCTTTTTTTTTTTTTTTTTGCTGGTGCTTTTTTCTATTTGCATGTGTTTTCTTAAGTTGCAGCGTGCTGAGCTATTTCATATTTTATTTCTTTTATCATGTGATGGAAACAAGCTTTCATACGTAGCAGCTTGTTTGTTGAAGGAAAACTTCACCCAAAACTGAAAATCTGGCCATTATTTACTCACGCTCATGTCATTTCAAACCCTCATGGCTTTCTTTATTCCATGGAACACATTTCTGAAGCATATCATGACTGATCTTTTCAATGTCAAGGTACTTTACAAAAAAAAAAAAAATCACAAAGTATCAATAAAATTTCATTTTCATATGAATGACTACTGTAAAAAAAAAAAAAAAAAAAAAAAAAGGAAAAGAAAAAACACCCTATGGTTTTGAAATGACATACGGGTGAGTGACAAAATGCTCATTTTGGGGTGAACTATTCTTGGAACTGACCATGTTTAGTCACGTTTGTGAGGTAGAACACAAGTTGTTTGTAATATATGCAATCTGTTGGATTTCACACCAACTGTGTGTCATGGAGAGAGATCCTGTTTTAAGTTTCTTTGAGGGGGAAGTGCGATAGATCTTACTCAAATCCACAGAAGACGTCGATATAAGCTGGATGCAACTCCGATTTGAATTTCCGGCTCAGCACCAAGCGATGCCAAACACAAGTCTGAGGCAGCTCTGGGAAGAGATGCATACACTGATCTATTGTTTCCTAGTTGAAATAATGGATTTGAAATAATGGATCCACCAAGCTGAGAACTTGGTTATAGTTTAGCAATTCTGTACAAAACAAATTTCCATTTATTTTTTAGCTTCAGGCAAAACAGCCAACAGGCAGGGTCTGAAATTAACTTTACAGCTTACCTGCCAATGCTGAGTGAATTGAGAAAATTTACCGGCACTGAAACTAGAATGATTTAGTATAGATTTCTGCTTAGCATAGCAATTTTGTGACAAACAGAGCAACGTCATATACAAAACATTGTAAATCTCTTTGATATTGCACAGTTGCACAGTTACTCATTACAGATTCCTTTCCAAGGCCAGTGTGAATGTTTTTACTTTTTTCTCTGGGATATTTTGCTCACCCTCAAGCGTTCATGTATCTCTGTGATAAGGCTTAAAGATTGGACCGGTGGAACATTGTGAAACCAGTGAGAGCATGTGAATGAAAAATTAAAGATTCCCATATAAAAAACTGTGTTTTTTTACCTTTATGAATAATTAAGATGGTTCTTTAAGCACTAGTAAAGTACCGATACAGCATTTATGGTGTAACTAGGGCATTTAGTAACCAGGGCAATAAAAGACTTTGAATCGATAGCACTGAGTGAGTATTAAAGTATTGAAAAGGGTAGTTCACCCAACAAAGAAAATGTTGTCATTATTTACTTGCTCAAATGTTTCAGTACTCTAAATCTTATGGAGCCATTTTTATGTGAGCAAATTACATTTTAATTCATTATTTGCTGAAATCTTCTCCTCCAGTGGCAAGTCTCATATTTTTAGTTCAGAATAAATAAACGTTAAGCAGATTTGGTTAAGAAAAAAAAAAAAAAAAAAAGGTAATTACGACTTTTTATTTCACGATTCTGCCTTTTTTATCAGAATTGTGTGACACAAACTCGCAAATGCAGAATTAAGAGATAAAGTCGCAATGTCAGAATTGTGAGATAAAAAGTCGCAATTTATATACATATATATATACACTATATTGCCAAAAGTATCCGCTCACCTGCCTTGACTCACATATGAACTTAAGTGACATCCCATTCCTAATCCATAGGGTTCAATGTGACGTTGGTCCACCCTTTGCTGCTATAAGAGCTTCAACTGTTCTGGGAAGGCTGTCCACAAGCTTTAGGAGTGTGTTTATGGAATTTTTTGACCATTCTTCCAGAAGCGCATTTGTGAGGTCACACACTGATGTTGGACGAGAAGGCCTGGCTCTCAGTCTCCGCTCTAATTCATCCCAAAGGTGTTCTATCGGGTTGAGGTCAGGACTCTGTGCAGGCTAGTCAAGTTCACCCACACCAGACTCTGTCATTCATGTCTTTATGGACCTTGCTTTGTGCACTGGTGCACAGTTATGTTGGAAGAGGAAGGGGCCAGCTCCAAACTGTTCCCACAAAGTTGGGAGCATGGAATTGTCCAAAATGTCTTGGTATGCTGAAGCATTCAGAGTTCCTTTCACTGGAACTAAGGGGCCAAGCCCAGCTCCTGAAAAAAAAAAAAAACACCATAATCCCCCCTCCACCAAACTTTACACTTGGCACAATGCAGTCAGACAAGTACTGTTCTCCTGGCAACCGCCAAACCCAGACTCATCCGTCAGATTGCCAGATGGAGAAGCACAATTCGTCACTCCAGAGAACGCGTCTCCACTGCTCTAGAGTCCAGTGGTGGCGTGCTTTACACCACTGCATCCGACGCTTTGCATTGCACTTGGTGATGTATGGCTTGGATGCAGCTGCTCGACCATGGAAACCCATTCCATGAAGCTCTCTGCGCACTGTCCTTGAGCTAATCTGAAGGCCACATGAAGTTTGGAGGTCTGTAGCGATTGACTCTGCAGAAAGTTGGCGACCTCTTCGCACTATGCGCCTCAGCATCCGCTGACCCCGTTCCGTCAATTTACGTGGCCTACCACTTCGTGGCTGAGTTGCTTATAATATAGCTTCTTATAATAAGATGACAGTTGACTGTGGAATATTTAGGAGTGAGGAAATTTCACGACTGGACTTGTTGCACAGGTGGCATCCTATCACAGTTTCACGCTGGAATTCACTGAGCTCCTGAGAGCAGCCCATTCTTTCACAAATGTTTGTAAAAACAGTCTGCATGCCTAGGTGTTTGATTTTATACACCTGTGGCCATGGAAGTGATTGAAACACCTGATTCTGATTATTTGGATGGGTGAGTGAATACTTTTGGCAATATATATATATATATATATATATATATGTGACCCTGGACCACAAAACCAGTCATAAGTGTAAATTTCTCGATATTGAGATTTATACATCATCTGAAAGCTGAATAATGATGCTTTCCAATGATGTATGGTTTGTTAGGATAGGACAATATTTGGCCGAGATACAACTGAAAATCTGGAATCTGATGGTGCAAAAAAGAAAATGTAAATATTGAGAAAACGCCTGTTGTGCAAATTAAGTTCATTGCAATGCATATTACTAATTAAAACTTAAGTTTTTATATATTTACGGTAGGAAATTTACAAAATATCTTCATGGAACATGATCTTTGCTTGATTTTTATCATTATCTTTAATGATTTTTGGCATAAAAGAAAAATCAATAAATTTGACCCATCTGATGTAGTTTTGGCTATTGCTACAAATATACCCGTGCAACATAAGACTGGTTTTGTGGTCCAGGGTCACATATATATATATATATAAAAAAATATATTTTGCACAAAGTTATCCTTCAAACTATCTAGAGTAGAGATAAGAATGCCACTGAAAATTTCACTAGTAGACACGAATAGGGTTGTGTGGGGTTTTCAGGACAGCGTGGGCGAATGAAAGCAGGAAAAAAGTGGAGTTGCAGATTCAGCTCCGTCTGTTTCTTTGGAACACATCAATGGCTTTTTGTGTGGCTGCTATATGAACAAAAGAATCAGCTGCATCACGTTAAAGAGCTGCTTGCTCTGTAAGTCTGAGGATGTGTATAGTCACAGGTGATTATGCTGTCTAAGTGTCCTGGCCAATCAGAAACCTCCATTCCAGCAAGACATGTTTCTGAGCTGTCGGTATCTGTGAATTGTTTATCTGTGCGTGAAACATTAACCTCCCCCAACAGGTATGCCGAAGTTGATTCTTTCCAAAAACCTCCCACGGCTCCTCCAAATATGTAAATAGGTAAGTGGTATTACTGACATTCGATCATGTAATTTCTTGCCTTCCAAAATGCCCAGAAATTTCCCTCTGGTGCTTGTGCTTCTGAACAGAGTCGAGGTATACCGTTGACACAGGCACAGCATTACAAATATGACAGCAGATGGAATCATACAGATGACCTGTCACATATAATGTGGAGTTCAGTGCAAGTGTGATTGAAATTATATTTCCTATACGCATGTTTATGTTTCGCAAGAGTGACAGAGGAAGAGAAGGAGACAGAACACACAACTAGAAGTGTCAGAGGATGTGTTTAGAATGACATAATACATACTATTTTTGAAAGACAGCAGAGTATGTGTGCATAGAGTTTTCTCTATGCATGGAATGACTGGAAGACAAATACATCTGCAGATAATACTACATCTCAATGCAATTTGCTCAATTTGACCTTTCATTTCCAGCTTTGCGGTATCTACTACAATTTTTGCAGTGTCATTCTTGACTCATTATTTGCTCAGACTGCCAAACGTTGACATTTACGCAAAATTTGCTGTAAATATATCCATACTTATTTCCGAGAAGATAAGTGGACACGCTTACCGGATTAACTATAAAACGAGTGAGTAATGAGATCTCAGTATGACACACTACTATTATATTGCATACTGTTTCACAAAATTGAATGGTACTGTTAGAATATATGATATAAATCATGCTGAGTAACATAGATGCACAAGCTTATAGTGTTCATACCAGTTCAAGTGCCAAACAGCATGCCTTTCAAATATTAGGTAATGCTGAATCTCATATAAATGTTTCAATAAAACTCTGAACTCAAATTATGACGACATACACTAACATTCAAAAAAGTTAAAGTTGAAGTTAGTTTTCAAATAACGGTTTCCTATCTGAATATATTGTAAAGGGAAAATGTTTGCAAATTTCAGTTTATCATGGTTTTTGCATATAAATGTGTATAGCAGTGTGTGGACACAACCATCTTGCAATCATAAAAAAAATAATTCATTTCTCTTTTTTATTCCCCAAAAAACCTAAAAAGTCTCAAAAATCAAACCATGTTGATTTTCCCCACAGTACAATGTCATAACGTTCAGGCCTGCCCACGACTGCTGAAGGGCTGTCCCGTATTAACATTTTTCCACCCTCAGCCAGTTGTACGCTGTCCTCCATTTTCTCCACGCTACAGCAGCTGTAGCATCAACAAATGTATCATAAGCAACGCAGGTGTTTTGTAGTTGGATGTAAAAGGGAACATACTGTAAGAGTCATTTTCTCCTGTTTTGTTTTTGATGGTAATACACCACTGAAGACACAAAAAAAAAAAAAAAAAAAAAAAAAAACAGAAGAGAGCGGTAGAGTGAGCAGTAGCTCATTAACATTTAAAGAGACATGCACCAAAATGTGTTGCTGTGAACAGAGCTTGTTTTGACAAGGTAAAAAGGTGTTGTTTTAAACCAGGGGTGCTCAACCCTGGTCCTGGAGATCGACCTTCCTGCAGAGTTCAGCTCTAACCCTGACCAAACACACCTAAACCAGCTAATTAGGATCTGAAGGAGCACTTGATAATTACAGACAGGTGTGTTTGATTAGAGTTGGAGCTGAACTCTGCAGGAAAGTCGATCTCCAGGACCAGGGTTGAGCACCCCTGTTTTAAACGACTGAGGTTGAAAACAATTTTGTCTTATATTAGTCTTATATTTGTATGACTTTTTTAGGATTCTTTGAATATAAGGTTCAAAAGAACCCAAGAACCCAAAAGTGTTTATTATTTATAAATCTTTTGTAACATTACAGTCACTTAACCCTTAAATGCATGACTGTTTCGCCAATCATTATTACATGTTCGGGTCCTATATCCAGCACGGTCGGATCTCTAACTTCTGCAATAGCAAAAAACTCTCGATATTTTAAGAACAATTACAGAAGAATAAAATGAAGCATATTTTGTTACCTTTTGAAACTTAGAAGGGTTAAATTTGAGCAGATGATTGTACCACCGCCATCACTGTCAGAGTGCACTGCAACATTTAGCATCTGGCTCATATTCACAATCTCAACTATATTCGCAAAACTGTCATTTTCACTGGCTTCAAAATCAATAGTTTGATCGCTGGCAGCTTATTCACCACATCCACCATCAAATAACAGTGACATTTATATTTTATTGCATACAGTAATTGCACTGCAGTAAAGCCATTCAAACCAATTCAATTTTTGCTAATGTTATTTTTTTTGTTTTATGCCTGCAATAATTATGAGTGAAAAATCACGTCATTATTGTCTATTAAACAGTGCCACATGAAGGAATAATGGTGAATTGTATTAAGTCATCGGAAATTTACATATTTTTGCGCATAAAAAATATACTCACACTATTACACACCTCGGGTCTCTAGCAACCCTATGCACTTTTTACAAAGAAATTATCAGAAAACAGACATTATATATATATATATATATATATTTTTATTATTATTATTATTGTTATTGTTTTATTGTTTAAAATGAATAGATTGAGGAATACTAAGAAAGCTGATGTCATACGTTAAAAAAAATTAAGGAGGGAGAGGGTAGTAAATGACGTCCTGGGTCGTTAAAGACCTGAGGTATGCATTTAATGGTTAATGCATTCTTGCAGAATTAAAGTATTAAAGGAGCAGTTCACTTCCAGAGCAAAAATGTACAGATAATGTACTCACCCCGTTGTCATCCAAGATGTTCATGCCTTTCTCTCTTTAGTCGTAAAGAAATTATGTTTTCTTGAGGAAAAAAATTCAGTAATTATCTCCATATAGTGGACTTCTATGGTGCCCACGAGTGTGAACATCGAAAATGCAGTTTAAATGCAGCTTTAAAGGGCTCTAAACGAGGAATAAGGGTCTAATCTAGCAAAACGATCTGTCATTTTCTAAAATATATAGAAAATGACTGATCACTAGTTTCGCTATAAGACCCCTATTCCTCAGCTGGGATCTTTGAGAGCCGTTTGAAGCTGCATTTTGGACATTCAAACTTGCAGGCACCATAGAAGTCCACTATAAGAAGATAATTCCTGAAATATTTTCCTCAAAAATCATAATTTCTTTACGACTGAAGAAAGAACAACATGAACATATTGGATGACAATGGGGTGAGTACATTATCTGTAAATTTTTGTTCTGGAAGTAATTATTTTGAATTTAATTTAAAAAAAATCCTACTGTTAAACTAGCAATCATCCAATTTAAACATCCAAACATACCCGATGACCCGATCCAGTTGTGCACCAGAAACGTCTGTGTGAGTATAAACTCATTTTGTCCATGTACAGTGAGGGTGCAAATGAGAAATACCGGGCTCATACTGTGTGACATGATCTGAGAGAAGGCCGCAGCCTCCAGGCCACGTTTGATAATACCGTAATACAGTTCTGCCCTGCATTGAGCCTGCAGTTGGCTAGGCCATGAATCATCACATTAGCCATCCTCTCTATGGGAGAAAAAAGATCTTACACTCCATGCTCCCAGTTCAAAAAAAAAAAAACACTTTGTTGGAACAGCTGCAGGGCAAGATTGGGAGGATTTTGAAGGTCAAAACCTGAGGATAACGCATTAAACTATCCCCAAACTCCACAACCACAGAGAAAGAGAGAGATCCCTCTTTGTTCCCTTCGTTTATGAGAGACATTTGCTGGAGTTCTTATCAGATTCCTTAGATGTTTGTTTCAGGTTGTTTGAGACCAATGAGCCTTGCTCTGGCAGTGATGGGAACCTGATGCCTTTTAATTTTAGCTACTGGCCCCCAAACTACGTTCTGCCCATTGTAAACCTGACAGCGCACGTTAAGGTATTATACTGCAATATGCAGCTCCCTGTCAGGACAGAAACATAATCTAGCCCTTCTTTTCTGGAATGCAAAGTAACAAAAATCACAGAGAACAAAGCATCAAAGCTAATCAGGGTATGAAGACATGCCCACACAAAGGAACGCATCTTCTCTGCATGACTAAAACTGCTAACTTTACTTTGGTTGCTCTAAAAAATGAGCTATTTTCTAAACCTTAGCAAGCAGAACACACTGCCAACTGAAAGTATTTTTTTGTTCCCTAAAGAAATGAAAGCTTTTATTCAGCAAGGATTCTGAATTGATCGAAAGTGCCAGTAAAGACATTAATAATTTTACAAAAAGATTTCTATTTCATATAAATGCTGTTCTTTCTAACTTTCGATTCATCCCAAGAGAGACACTGATAAATATACTATTAATTCAATAGATAAAGGCATCTATAAAAGTAGTTCAGTTTGTTTAAAACATTTACTATTTTACTCATTGTGTATGCTATGTATTTTTATTTCTATGACATTGTTATCTTAGCCAAGTTCAGAAGTTTTGAAATTAGTCTATTGTGCTACTGTTTTTATGATGCGTGCATCTCACACACACACACACACACACACACACAAAGGTAACACTTTAGTTCAGGGATCAGTTCTCACTATAAGCTGCTTGTTAGCATGCATATTACTAGCACATTGGCTGCTTATTAGGCAAATATTAATCCCTTATTCTGTGTGATTATATGTTATATGTCTTATATATTTACTTAAATTTAACTACCTTTCTAACTATTTAGTTAAACTTTTTTTTTTTTTTGAGGTAATAATAATAGTTAAAAGTGAGAACTGGTGCCCAAACTTTAAAAGAAAAATCATTGGGTATTTTTGTCTCATTTTCTACTTAAAGAGCAGGTCATATGTTTTTTAAAGTGTCCAAGTGTGTTGGAGTTCCCTACAACAGGTTTAAATGCAAACACTAATTTCCCCAGAATGTATATTTTTACATAGAGTAATTTGTCAGTGATTTCGAAATCAGTTTTGAGCATAATGTCTGTAAACCCCTCCCTTTCATAAGCCTACTCTGCTCTGATTGGTCAGCTGTCCAAGTCTACTGTGATTGGTGTAGAAAGAAGTACTTGAGCAAGTTAGCAAAGCGCTACCAGCTGTGTTGCCAAGTCCATGGTTGGTTTTGATGTTGCAGGTTGAAGCGACTCCGATTACATAATATTTAGCCTCTGGAATGCAAATTTACCAGGGAAACCCTGACAAAAAGCATGTATTTTACACCCCGGAACATGATTAGCATGCTTTTACATAAAACAATAATATGGTGCTCCAATCTGTTCTTAAAATAGCGTCATAAAAACATTTGAACACTTATACAAGCAAATCATGCCCACAGCTAAAGTTTAGCTGCTAAATTGTAAACACTTTATCCACAAAACAATAATGGTGGATACATTCTATAATTAGGGGTACATTTAGAATTTGACAATGTGAAGCCCAAAAATTACATTACATAGCTGCTTTGAAACAAGCTATATTGTATAAAGTGCTACATAAATCTGTCGGAATAAGCGCATAAAATACCACCTATGTTTGCTACTGTTACCTTTACTGGGTAACACAGTTGACAAGTAACTTAGCTGACATTTTTAGTGTTTTGGGCCTATGCATGGAACATGGAAGCCTAGAACTACTGACCATACAGTATGTTTAGAATTATATTTTTATATTATATAATTTATATTTTTTATAAACAAAATAATAAAGTTTTTGTTGATTTGTATTGATAAAATTTCCAGCAATAATACTTGTGTAACACTGTTGAAAGTCAATTAATCCACTCTTGACAGGTTTGCTAATTTAACCAATATTAGGGGAAAGACAGAACATAACCTCTAGTGTTTTATCCATGTGCTTGTAGAATAAATATCATCATACTGAGCAAATTATGCGAGAATGGTACAAACCATTCCTTTCTGAGGGGGGAAGGGAGGGGGTTCTAGTGAGTAACTTAGTTAGAATAGTTTTTCAGACACAAATAAAACAAGTTATAACACAATAAACAATTATTATTTTTGAAGCAAACACTCAAATGTCTTGACAGCCTATTCTAACTGAAGGCAAAACTATGAAATTAATTAATTAATTTGAGGTTATTTTCATGCTTAAATGCAGAGTAGAATAAGCAACTTTACAAAATCAGACAACTGAATACCAGGGTTGTATGTGATATGAACATAATTTTTGAACATAAGATATGGCTTTTTTAACATATAGTAGTGTGATTGGAAAAAATATAATTGTGTACTAGACACGATAAGCATCAGGGCTTTATATTGATGAAAATATATTAAAAATATACCTCATGGACAGGAGATGTACCCACAATTATAGTGCTGCCGTGACTAACTCATGAAGGTTGTAAACCAAAATATGTCTAAATTACATTCCTTATTGTTAAACAAATTAATTAAAACATTACTACATGAACTACATTAATCGACACATTCTTAGGAAATAGTGGGTATACAGTGAATTATCAGAACTATTTCAGCATGACAGCAATATACTGGTTTACCTGGAAACCTAAAGCTGCACTGGGTACATCACATATTAGCACAAAAAACTAGATATTTTGAACACTTATTAAAAAAGTACACATTACGTATCAATCGTACTTACAGGTTGTGGTTCAGAGGTGCTTGTTGGTGCAAATAAGGAAGATTAGAAGCCAAAGAAGATAAAAGACAAAATTAGAGAAGCAGTCCTCGGTAAAATGACAAGCACAACGAAAGGTTTGATTTGTACTGCAGTGGTATCATGAAAAAACATTAATTTTCACCACTGATTCTTCACATCATCATCTTTTGGCAATGAAAACAAAACAAACTTGCTTTCACAGCACAGAACTCAGCGTCTTCTTGACATGATGTATACACACTAACTAGCTGAAGTGTTTGTGGGCGGGTCAGACTGTTTGTATTTCGTGGGCAAGCGGGGATTATGCAAAGGTGTTACCCAGTGACGTAGATTGGTAACAGGCAGAAGATTTGAAAATATGATGACTCTTTAAGGCGAGTCGACTCTTTCTTTTGAGAGACAGTATCTTTATGTATAATGCACTTTTTTGATTAACAACTTTGCAGACTGTTTACATTGAAGGATAGCTATGTTACAAACTGCAAGATATGTTTCGAAAAACCCATATGCTTTTTAAAATAGTTTTCAAGTTAAAAACAAGAGAGAAATACACTTGTAGTCCTAAAGTCCTAAAATCTTCTGCAGTGTAAATTTAAATCATTTATGAATGGTTTTAGATATTGCTTATGTACATCAACACCGTTAGACTGTGAACAGTGAGAATAACTAAATGAAATTGAGTTCATTGGACTTGAAGATATTAGGCTAAACGTTAAATGAGTTGCATCAGATTTCTAGTTCCCAGAAGGTTTTGTTTCCAACTAGGAGAATAAACGTTGAAATTAAGTGTGATTTGGGTGTTTTTGCGCAAGATTAAGTTAGGAAGAGAGATGTGTTAGTGTTTGATGTTAAATTATGCTGGGATTTATATGGGGTTCTGTTGCAGTTTTGCATGGGTTTCCTTTAGTGAAGAGAGCAGTTAATTTGAGGATGGAGTACAAAGCCAAAAGCCTATATGTGCTACATGTTGCATAACTGTTTATGCAGTACAGTGAGCCTATTTACTACACACTTTTAAGTAAGCTATTTCTAGCTAGCAGTTAATTGTAGAAGATCAAATAGAGTTAAAATGATGTTTATGCAAACTGAGTTACTGAGTTTAAAGTTCTACCAGTTTAATCTTTAAGTTTAACTTGTAACTGATTACCTCTATTTTTTTTTTTTTTTTTTTTTTTTTTTTTTAGGATGCAGCAGTCAGTTGTATAGACAGCATGGCAGCTCACAAGGTTTTGGTACAGAGGCATGATTTACTAGTCCAGACAAGACTGATAAAGGCCAACTAGTTTTGTTTGACATGTTAACTAACATGATTTCTAGCATTTGTTCCTTCCAAGGTCAAAACACCTTAATATTTTTAATGTTGGAGACTGTGGAGCTGACTTTAACAAGTGTTTACACATCCTTCCTTTATCAAAATCTCCAGCAGCTGTGTGTGTTTCCTGAGCTCTATCTGTGGATGCATTCGGCTGCATTTTAATGGAAAAGAATCTGCTGTGCCATTCAAAGCCCCTATAAAGTAAACGTTTGTCATTTTGACTTCATTGAGAAACTGGAGAAACAGATTGGAACATCTTTTTTTTCAGTCTCTTCACTCTCTCGACGGAAAGATCTTGCGTCTCTGGTAAACCTCCATGCATTTTCTATCAGGGTAACACTTATGAAATGAGAGAGGCAACCCTTCCTGCCCCCACCCTTCCTTATAAAAATCCTGGGGTTATTTTTATTCGTCTTTCTCCTCTGTCACAAAAGGGTCAGCGCTCCGCTCATGTACCCGCGATTCTTCTCCGGTTTAATGCATTGGCATATTAGCATTTAGATAACCCCTCTGAATATGGGAGGACAGGGAATTGAAGGCAGGAACAGAATAAATACAGTGAATAATATATCATACATTTAAAATGAATGGCACTGGAGGTTTTCTCAGCTAGGAATTTGGCAAGACGGAGAACCGGAAACGAACAGATGCCACAAATTTGTAGCACTGAAGTGAGAATCGCCCCAGACCGATTTAATATATTCCTAGACCATTGTTTGGTTTTAGTGAAATTAGCTGTCAGGAACATGCAAACTGCTGTAGATTTGCCTGTTATTATCACCGGATTGATTTCTGTTTATCCACATTAGATCCTTCCACAGCGATTTTCCCAGTCATCAGCCCTGTATTGTTAAGTGTGTTGATACTTAAACACTTCGAAGCCCTCAAATATGTATTTTACTCTCAGAAAGCAGGACATGAAATCAAAGACGCCCAACCAAACACCCACCGGCCTAATTAATGATTATATGCCTGTCAGTCCAGTAGCCCGCTGTCTTTTGTAGGAGCTCTGTTGGCCTCGTGGTTTATTAAACCGAGGTTCTGACTGGATGGAAATGACTCCGGTCCCGCAGGGCCCAATCACATAGTCATCACGCTGGGAATGAGCTGAGAGCCCGTCTATGCAGATCAGTGTGTGTTAAGAGGCTACTCTGAAAATCTAATGGCCATTTAACCATCTGGGCTGAAGAGCAAAAAAAGAGAGAGATAGAGAGAAAGCGAGAGAAAGGATCCCGCAGAGACAACTCCGGACCCATCAGTATTCTTGTCAGCATCTCCACATGTGGAACCAGAAGCGAAATATCGCCCAACTCACCCCTCCCCAACAGGCTTTATTGAAACAAATTGCAGGTCCCTTTACCAGCTGCACTTTAAGCAGTGTCTGGGTGTGTGCGGATGGGGTAGAGGAAGAGGAAAGCACATGATTAAAAAGAAAAAGGGTGGAGGTGTGTCCCGATTCCTGGGTCAGTCAACACGGAGCGATTTAGAGATGTTGAGAAAATGTCGTTTGGTGTTGAGATGGGGGGGGGGAGGTGTCACTGGGTGTCTAAGAACACAACCACTTATGTGAGACCTTTTAAGTGCTGGAAAAGGGCAGAAAATGACACGTCATTTAAGGTTCTTAAGCACACATAACAGAGTGTACCATTGGAGGTTATTCTGAGTCACTTAATACAAATTAGGAAATGGTTAATGTGTTAAATCCTAGCTAACAAAGTATATGTTGTGCAAATGTTCTCCAAATGTTGCAAAAAATAGTGACTCACATTGTCTTCTAAGCTATATCATCCACATGATTAATTTTAACATGCTGTTGCTGTGCAGTGGCACCCAGAACATCTCAGAAACTATATAGCAACAATCTGGAAACACCCTAGCAACTGCATAGCAACATAATGGATGCGTAACTGTGTAAAAACACCCTGGAAACACCCCAGCACAAACTCAGTTGCTGGAGGGCCACACCTCATTTTCGGTCCAACCCTAATCAAACACACCTGATCCAGCTAATCAAGGTCTTCAAGATTACTAGAAACTCCAAGCAGGTGTGAGTTGGAGCTGGTTGGAGCTAAACTCTGCCCTCCAGGAATTGAGTTTGAGACCTCTGCCCTAGCAACTTCATAGCAACAACCTGGGAACCACCAAGAACACCCTACTAACTGTATAAAAACAGCCTGGAAAACCCCCTAGAAACACCCTAGTAACTTTATACTTAGAAAAGGTCCAGAACATCCTGGCTACTGCATAACAACATCCTGAAACTCACTAGCAACTGCAAAGCAACACACTGGATACATAACTGCATAAAAACACACTGGAAACACCCTAGCAATTGCATAGCGACGACCTGGGAACCACCAAGAACACCCTTGTAAAAACAGCCTGGAAAATCCCTAGAAACACCCTAGCAACTTCAAACTTAGAAAAGGTACAGAATGTCATAGCTACTGCATAGCAACACCCTGGAAACACTGTAGCAACTGCATATAAACAACCTGGCAACCACCAAGAACACCCTAGTAGCTGTATAAAAACAGCCTGGAAAAATTCTAGAAACACCCTACCAACTTCATACTTGGAAAAGATCCAGAGCATCATAGCTACTGCATTGCAACACCCTGGAAACATCCCCGCAACTGCATAGCAACACACTGGATACATAACTGCATAAAACACCTTGGAAATACCCTAGCAACTTCATAACAACAACCTTATAGCAACAACATGAGAGCCACCAAGAACAATCTAGTAACTGTATTAAAAAACACCCTGGAAAAAATCCAGAACATCTTAGCTACTGCATAGCAACTCCATAGAAACACCTTATCAACTGCTTAGCAACACACTGGATACATAACTGCACAAATACACAATAGAAACACCCTAGCAACTTCATACTTAAAAAAAAAAAAAAAAAAAAAATCATAATGCTACTGCATAGCAACACCCTGGAAACATCCCATCAGCTGCATAGCAACACACTGGATACATAACTGCACAAATACGCCATAGAAACCTGTATAACTATATAAAAAAAACAGCATGGAAAACCCTAGAAACACCCTAGAAACTTCATACTTAGAAAACGTACAGAACATCCTAACTACTGAATAGCGACATCCTGGAAACACCATACCAACTGCTTAGCAACACACTGGAAATCAGCCAAAAAAAAAACAGAACATCCTAACAACACCATGGAAACTCCCTGAGAACCACACAGCAGCAACCTGGGAACCATCCATTACATCTTAGTAACTACATAAAACACCCTGGAACACCCTAGAAACTCCTTAACAACTTAATAGCAACAACCTGGGAACCACCAAGAACATCTAAGTAACTGCAGAGCAACACCCTGGAAATACCCTAGCAACACACTGACTAAGTAACTGCATAAAACATACTAGAAACACCCTAAAAACTTCATACTAAAAATGTCTGGAAATCCTAGCAACTTCATAGCAACAACTTGGGAACTGCCAAAAATACCCTAGCAACATTATTACAAGCAACCTTGAAAAACCTTAGAAACACTCTTGTAAATTTATACTGACAAAAAGTCCAGAACATCCTAGCTACTCCATAGAAACATCTAGGAAATGTTTAGCAACACACTGGATATCACCCAGAACATCAGAACATTCTAGCAACATCATAGAAACTCCTAAGGAGCCACACAGCAATAACCAGGGCACCGCCCAGAACATCCTAGTAACTGCTTTAAAACATCCTGGAAACAACCTAAAAACACCTTAACAACTTTATAGCAACAACCTGGGAACCACCAAGAACACCAGAGTAACTATATAAAAACACAGACTGGAAAAAAAAAAAAAACCTAGCAACTTAAACACCCTAGCAATCACCCTAGCAACTTAATAGCAACAACCCAAGGAATTGCCAAGAACACCCTAGTACAAGAAAGTCCAAAACATCCTAGCTACTGCATAGCAACACACTGGAAACTGCATAGTATCACACTGGATACATGACTTCATAAAAACTCCTTGGAAACACCCTAGCAACTTCCTACTTAGAAAAGGTCCGGAACATCCTAGCTACTACACAGCAACATGCTTTTATGCATATAACTGCATAAAAACTCTCTGGAAACACCTTAGAAATACCCTAAAAACGTTGTAAAGTCTAGAACATCCTAGCTACTACACCAAGAACACCCTAGTAGTTGTATAAAAAAAACAGCCTGGAAAACCCTAGAAACAATCTCGCAACTTCATACTGAGAAAAAGCCAGGAACATGGTAGCTACTGCATAGCAACATCCTGGGCACCACCCATAATATCCTAGTAACTGCATAAAAAAAAACGGCCTGGAAACACCCTAGAAACACCTTAGCAACTTCATAGCAACAACCTAGGAACCACTCATAACATTCTAGTAACTGCACAGCAACACCCTGGAAACACCATAGCAACACACTGGAAATCACCCAGAACAGCCTAAAAACTGCACAGATTGTAAAATAAATAATATAAATATTACTACTTCTTTAGAAAAAGAAAAATATATACAATAAAAAAGGCGGGGGGGGGGGGGGGGATCTAAAGCTATGAAAACAGAGAAGCTATAAGCGAAGAGAAAAACTGAAAAACAAAGAGGCAGGGTGACAGGTAAAGAAAGGGAGAGAGGCTTGAGTTCACACCTGCACGCTTCACACCTGTGCCCAGACCTACAGCATCACAGGATCCCGCGCTCTACTGTAGCATGACAGCCCCGCTGCATGTCAGCAGAAAGCCATTTTGTTTCTGACACATTTCCCTGCTCATAGATTTATAACCCAGGACACACGGGCACATTATTGGCCCAGACTGTATGCTCACCTCTCCACCCCCACCCATAATGTTATGTCCCATCAACGGGAGCCCTCAGCCAGGTCGTCATGGCAACAGCGCCAAAGCAAACAATGAGGCTGAAAGAAAGGAGTGTGATAAGGTGCTTACCTAACCAAGAGAGCCGATTGGACAAGACCTTGAGTTAAAACTGTTACAGCACACCTCAGTAAACACACAGAATGAGGGCGTACTGTGGTCCTTCGATCTTACTTGCAGGAAAAAAGAGAGCGTTAACAGAATGAACAAAGAACCTGAACAATAAACAACATCTCCAAGGAAAAATAATGCTGCTAGTGTGGTTTAAGTGATTACTAATGTTTAACAGATAACTAAAGCATCCAGAAGAAAATGTTATGCAATTATTTACATACAAAAAATGTGATTTTTAGTCTTGTAACAGCTTTGTCAACAAAAAAAATCTGAGAGCCAGAAGACTTCAATATCAGTCTTCATTTGTTTTCTTTTTAAGCTCATTGTTGTCTTGGACACACAGAAATAAGTGAAATATGAAAGATCTTGCTCAGTTTTCACAAATTCCTGCACAACTGTTTTCAACACTGATAATAATAAGAATGTTTATTGAGCAGCAAATCAATATATTAGAATGATTTCTGAAGAATCACATGACACTGAAGACTTGGGTAATGATGCTGAAAAAATTCTGATTTGTATCACAGGAATAAATTACAATTTAAAATCTATATATACATTTTTTTTTTATTATTTTAAATGCTAATAATATTTCACAATATAACTGTTTTTACTGTATAAGTAAACAAGCATAAGTATGAAAGCTTGTTTCCACCAGTGAATAAAAGATTACAATTTTTAATCTCACAATTCTGATGTTTTTTCTCTGAATTGTAAAATATGAACTCACAGTTCTGAGAAATTAAATCAGAATAGCATGATATAAACTCACAACTGCGAGTTATAAAGTCAGAATCGCAATTCTGAGTCAGAATTGTGAGATATAAACTTAACTGCAAGATATAAATATACAAGTCATGCTTTTTTTAGCTGAATTGAGAAATATAAACTTTATAATGCATAATTACAAGTTTAGAAAAAAAATCAGAATTGTGAAATATAAACTATTTCACAAAAAAAAGTCAGAATTGGTTTTATCACATAAATGACTTCATAACTCACAATTATGAGTTTATATCACACAATTCTGACTTTTCTCGTAATTGTAAGCTTGTATCACACAGTTCCGAAAAAAGTAAGAATGGTGAGGTATAAACTCACAATTGTGAGAAAAAAGTCAGAATTGCGAGATACAAACTCACATTTACAAAAAAAGTCAGAATTGTGAGTTTTTATTTTGCAATTCTGACTTTGTAACTCACAATCACAGTTTATATCATGCAATTTTTACTTTAACTTGCAATTGCGAGTTTATGTCACACAATTCTGAAAAAAAAAATCTGAATTGTGAGGTGTAAAGTCGCAATTGTGAGAAAAAAGTCAAAATTGTTTGTTTTTATCACGTAATTCTGACTTTAGATCTTGCAATTGCAAGTTTATATCATGCAATTCTGAGAAAAAAAGTCAGAATTGCAAGCTTTTATCACAATTCTGAAAACAAAAGTCAGGTATAACAAAAGAGGTATAAACTCGCTATTGTGAGAAAAAGGTCAGAATTGCAAGATACAAACTCGCATATATGAAAAAAGTCAGAATTGTTTTTATTTCGCAGTTCTGACTACATAACTCGCAATTGCGAGTTTATATCCCAATTTTGACTTTAACTTGCTTTTTTTTTTGCAAGTTTGTATCACACAATTCTAAAAAAAAGTCAGGATTCTAAAAAAAAAATCGCAATAACCTTTTTTAATTTTTTTATTCAGTGGTGGAAATGGGCTTCCATTCATAAGATACATTAAAAACCTTACATTCATTATATTTTTCAGATACTTACACTCTGGCATTGCTTTATTTTGTTTTTAGATGTGTGTGCCACTTTATTTTTTTACACTTCTGATACTCATTTCAACCATTTTGTACTAAATATCCAAACACACGATTTAAATGAGACAGAATCCTACTGCGGCTAACAAATGCGTCTAATTCACTTCCATCTACACAGGCCTCTAAATTATAATAATTCCCCATCTTGTGTGTTCGCGTTATTCAGATTAGGCTTTGTTTGACGCTGAATTGGCCTTCCCTCCTACTTTATATTCTGTAATTAACATATGCAAATAGTCACCTTGGAGACATGATTAGGTAAATGTGTGCAGATGTGACATTGAATGTGCACTGCATGAGCAACCCAACCGTATTAATAAACAAATTCCCTCTCTCTCGGTTACTCCACATACATGTCAATCAACGTAGCATAGCCAATTTATAATAATAAACGTGACACACTTTCATTAATACCAACAAGGACAAAAATTAACAGCATTTGCTGCTTAAATTTATATTTTAAAGCAGAAACTGATTCTCTTTCGGATGACCGTTCCTCTAGTCTGTTTATCACACGGGTGTCTGTTTTGGACAAAGACCCCTTGGTAACCATAGCAACCTGCCAAATTGTTATGGATCACTGCAAATACCTGAAATAATATTCCATAAGCCCTGCCTGAATTCATTGCAAACATATGGGCAGGCAGACAGGTTTGTGCAAAGACGAGCTCTCGCTGGAGACGAGTTGAGCTTTATACCTCAAGGCGAGCCTGCATATATTTCAGACGTCCAGGGAACAAACAGATTTTCCTTTCTGTTTTAACTTGGAGTATTTTCAAATCTGTCTAATTTGTATCTAATTCTAATTACCTTCCAACGAGGGTACCGCGGGACCCCGACGGCCTCCGAAACCCTGTTGCTCAACCACCCCCAAATCAGTTCCATTTCCTCCTTCAAACAAAGAATAAAACAACTTAAACTGACTTTAAGAGGCTCAATCCCTTCATAGACTACACGCCTCAAACCGAGGGATAAGTCCAGCTTAGGGGTCCCAGGATGCTCCGCTGTCAGTTGGGCCCAGCGGTCCTGACATGCCCCAGCTCCCTCGTCAGCCCTCCTGGTCAGAGATCAAACGGCGCCCCCCGGGGCGAAAGGGCCGGCTGGCTTAGGTCTGTTCATTCATCACGCTCGACAACAGACAGACGAAATCAGACTAAAGAGGCCGGCGTACCTCCTCTCTTTCCTGTCAGGAGAGGCGAACGCTTGAAAGCTTTACGTGCAGGAAGCGACAGAGTGACGTTGGAATGATTATGGGGCTGAAATGGAATAAAGTGCCCTAATCCTCAGTTAATGGACTCAAGATGAGGCCACACACCTGCAGAGCACGTCCATCTTCTGTGGGCAACCTTTGTTCACTAGACCAGGAGAAAGCAAGACTATTTAAATACAGTCTAACAGCTCTAAAGGCGCCCTAATCACGTCTGATCCTCTCTATCTATCTATCTATCTATCTATCTATCTATTTATATACCTGGCAAACCTGGCATTTCAGATTCATGATTTGGTCTGTTATCATAACGCTCAATCTTACTTTACTGTGTCCTGCATCTTTCTTCACCGGTAAATTAAATCAAACAGTGACTGCAGTGAGAGCATAAGTCAGTATCAGTGAAATCAATGTGAGCACACAATGAGGTCTCTTGTTCCCTGACCTTTATGTAGAAGTCCAAATAACCAGTTCGACCCGTTTCACCTTGTGAAAATGAAGAAGAATTGCCACAGATTGGGTCATTCAAAGCTAGGTAACCAGATGATCATTGGTATTTAGCATTCTTCATCGTAGTGTGTGACTCAAGTCACACCAGCCTGGTGTCATTAAAATTAAAGGGATAGTTCACCCAAAAATGTCAATTTCGTCATTAATTACTCACCTTTAAGACCTGTAAGCTTTCTGACCGCAAGACAGCAACACAACTGACATGTTCAAGACCCAGAAAGATAGTAAGGACATTGTTAAAATAGTCCATGTGACCTGAGTGGTTCAACCATAATGTTATTAAGCTACATGAATTCTTTTTGTGCACTAAGAAAACTAAAATAATGACTTTATTCAACAATTTCTTCTCTTCCTTGTCAGACTTCAGTGTACAAGAGTATCATGATGCAAGTATCTCAATAAAGTTGTTATTTTTATTCTCTTTGCACACAAAAAGTATTCTCGTATCTTAATGACATACGGTTTAACCACTGATGTCACATCGACTAAATTTTCAAAAATGTTATTATTATCTTATGTAATGTTATTATTATGGCAGTTATTATTATTTTCTCCTTTAAAATACCTTTAAAATTATGTATGATTTGTTGGAATCGGACGAAAAATGACTGAGCTACACCCATTTGAGTCAGCAAAGTTAATTTTGAGAAAAATTGAGTTAAAGTTTTCTGAAGGTTCCAAAGCAATGATCATTACTATAATAATAATCACAATATAGTTTTTTTTTTTTTTTTTTATTAGGGGTTCAAGTGATTAGAGCTAAAACCATATTGTAATTGTTAGAATGGTCAAGGATCTCCACATAAAACTGATTGCGCAGACCAAACCGTAAGTTGTAGAGACTTGAAACTTGGATGGATGGTAGCACTCACACCGCCTACAACGTGACCAATGCTCGACCTAATTGGTCTGACGAGGACTCATACAGCGATCAACAATACGAAATCGCTAATAACTCTTAAACCGTCAGTCGCAGGCTTAAGTGTCTTATGTCGTTGGGATCCTTTGCTCACACCAGACAAAACACACACCTCACATTTCATTGCAAGCCCAGCGAAATTTTCAGGTATTTCGCATTTGTTTGAAAAACTTACTTTTGCGAACAAGTCCTAGGTTTTTCGCCCGATTGCTATCAAACCATTGCAGAAAGATTCTCTGGAGACTGAATATCAATAATTATGAAAAAAAAAAAATCGTGGAGCTTGGCCACTTGGTGGTGTCAGGGGAAAAATCATAAAAATGGCTATAACTGCACAACCATTTGTCCTATCAACATGAAAAGCGGTGTGTACAGTCTTCACAAAGTGAAGCAGAAGCTATTCGGAACAAAACTCGGTGGGACTGTTCAAGAGAAATTTTAAAGAAATCAGCCACTCGGGGGGAGATATCACATTTCTCAAGGGCGGAAACGATTGTACGTCACACGGTTTTTCACACATATGCATGATATTTGTATCATATGATAGAACTCCTCATTCTGGACAACTTTGCCTCTAGAACCACTGCTGTCAATCAAATTGTTTGTTAAATGATTGAGATGATGTAAAAAAACCTACTTTTGTGAACTAGTCTGGAAAAAAACACTAAAGTACAATTCTCTGGAGAGTCTAGGCCAATAATTATCCAAAAAAATTAATTAATTTACCTTTTGAGAAGCTATAACAGGGTCGTTTAGAAAAGTACTTAAATACTGTAATTACGTGTATATATTAGGATTGCGCGCCGTTGGAAGTGCCTTTATGTGCGCATTTTGGATGACATTTAGCATGAGAAGCAAGCGGAAAAAACTCCTCTCAGAAAATGTACAAATAAAGACAATTTTACATGTGGAATTACTATTTGGAGCATTGGTATTGCTAGATGAGGGCTTAAAGAACTCATTTTTGTGAAAAACTCAAATTCAACCAAAATCGATATTTTTCAGTTTTCTTTTTTTGCCGAAGCTCAAAATTAGCCTGTGTATTCTGACTCATTTTGCAGGCACGGATCACATTTTATCTCTGTCCTTACTACCTTTCTGGGCCTTGAACATGTCAGTTGTGTTGCTGTCTATACAGGGTCAGAAAGCTCTAGGATTTCATCAAAAATATCTTAATTTGTGTTCTGAAGATGAACGAAGGCCTTACGGGTTTTCTAACGACATGAGGGTGAGAAATTAATGACAGAATTTTCATTTTGGGGTGAACTATACCTTTAATGTTTTGTTTTTTTTACAGAAATAGCATCACATATAACCATAAATCAAACTTCATCTCTCAAGCTGATATTGAAATCCAACACAAAGCCCAAGTCATCTTAAATTTTCTAAGAAGATTTCCCAAAGCAAGCATGTTTTAATAAGTTATTACCTTGTTGAAATTACTTTGGCAGGTGTTCTTTTAAAAATCTCATTATTCACACAAACACGCAAGTGCAAAGCTGGAATCACAGCCGTTTAAAATCTTTATTTACAACAATCAGACTTAAGCTAAGACTAATTACTAAGACAAATGGTGTTCTGACCGTAACTCCATCTGGATGCAGGACATGGCTAATTAAATCAGGACTGTCCCGATTTTATCAGAATGTCTGGACACCCTGTTTAAAATGGCCAAAAAATGCAGGATAGAGATTGCTAGATTGCTATGAGTGTTGCATAACTCTTTGGGGGCAATTCTCTTGTTCTCTTTTGCTCTACTTGTCACAGCTTGTGTGCTACTCTAGCTTGTACTCGAAACTTGGCATTGTGAACTGCAGATATTGTTGCCTCCTTTGACAAATTGCTCGCAGTGTTCCTCATTTGTAAGAACGTTTGGATGAAAACATCTGCTAAATGACTAAATAAAAGAACAAATTGCACCCGCTGATATCAGCATTTATTTGCACACACTATCTGCATTATTTTAACACCTGATCTACTAAACGAATTATGCAAATCAGAAACGCAAAACACATGCAAAACTGTGCTGAATGCAATGTTTACTAAAATTCCCTATCTTTCAGACTAGTTTTTAGCAGTAGCTTGTGAAGGATGCAGCAGACTACTATGATCTGCTATAGTTTACTGTGATTGTACATCATTGTTCCAATACGGCAATTTAAATAGCGCTTTAAAGCACTATTCTCCATCGCTTGATCATCTCTTGATGAATTAAAGCTGCCATGATCACTGGAAAATGTACAAACATCTCTCATATAAAATAAAATTCAGTGTACAGCCTGTTTTCTGCCATAATAGTGCAACGTTAATTGCACCAGGCAAACAGAACGGTTTTGTGAATAAGGCAAAATCTATAAAGAGCCTAATTTACATACAAAGGCAGCATAATTGTGCTGAAAAAAAAAAAAAAAAAGACAGTGTCCTTATTTAAATATTCTCAGCACTATTTAAATGCATTTAGCATTTGGTTAAATTATACCAGGAAAAAATAAAAAGAAATGACAACGAAGCTGTGAGGCGTTGTTTAAACACATTGTTCATCTGGTGGAAAGTCTTTATGAAAAAGACTTTCAGTAGACAAAAACTCCATTAAACAGTTATGAAAGTTGTGAGTTTATTACATAAATGTGAAGACTGTAAGTTGATTCCTCACAGCCTTGTTTTCATCCACGTTAAAAATGTACTATGGTGTGAAATTTTGAAGTAGAAAGACTGAAGTACTCCAGTAATCTTCATTTGCAACTTCAAAAAATCCTCTTTAAATTGTAGATTTAGGGCCAGATTTACTAAACAGGGCAAATTAGTCTTAGAACGCAATTCCATAAAAGCGCATATGGGGGGGATGGAGGATTCTGCGTGTGATTTACTGACAATACGCATATTAAAAAACATAGACACAGCCAGGTAATTTCCATAATGACCAAGACAATCTACCAAGAGCAACGCAAATTACCGCCTGCTTTATGGCACAAATACCAGTAATTTGACAAGCGCAGACGTTAATAAATCGTGTTGTGTGATTCATCTTAATACTCTCCTCCTATAAATTTTGCATCTGAAGGGGAACTCCTACAAATGCATATTCAGTAAGGTCAGGCTCAAAAATAAATGTGTCCACGCCTTTTCAGCACTAGTTCTTCACTGCACGTCTAAATCCTGACAGAACTATTTTAATGGCAAAATACAGTTTGCGCTGCTGCAAGCTGTTAGTAGCCTAAATCTGGCACTTAGTGAATAAGACACAGGTTTTATGCTAAAAACAACATGTAAGTAGTGCAACCACCTAAATAACAAATTTAGGTTATAAAAACATTGTCTGAACATTGTTTTGAAATGTTTCTAAAATGCTGACATGTCCAGTTATAGTGGCAAGTTTGGAAACCTCTTGCAGAATAATTTATAGGCTGAATAATTTTAACAAATAAGAGAGATCATACAAAATGCATGTTATTTTTTTGTAGACTACTGTCCTGAGTAAGATATTTTACATAAAAGATGTTTACATATAGTCTACAAGACAAAAATATATATATATATCTGAAATTATTAAAATAACCCCCTCTAAAAGTTTGAAAACCCTTGGTTTTTAATACTGTGTGTGGTTGCCTGAATAATCTACTTTTTTTGTTTGTTTGTTTGTTTGTTTTGTTTGTTTTGTTTTGTTCAGTTAAACTGAGCACTGTTCTTCAGAAAAATCCTCCAGGTCTTGCAGATTCTTCAGTTTTCCAGCATCTTCTACATATCTGAACCCTTTCCAGCAGTGACCGTATGATTTTGAGGTCCATCTTTTCACACTGAGGACAATTGAGAGTCTCAAACACAAATATTAAAAAAGGTTCAAACATTCACTGATGCTCTTAAAGGAAACAAGATGCATTAACAGCCGGGGGGTGAAAACTATTTTTGAATTTGAAGATCAAGGTAAATTGTAGTTCATTTGTCTTCCGGGAAACATGCAAGTATCTCCTGTTACTTCTGAAAGGCAGTACTAAAAAGGGGGAGAAAAATATATTTCAACAAAATAAGAAAAATTTGGACATATTTTTCTGTTCAAAAGTTTTCACCCCCGGTTCTTAATGCATTGTGTTTCCTTCTGGAGCATCATGGATCTGAAAATCATACAGTCACTGCTGGAAAGGGTTCAAATATGCTGGAAAACTGAATAATCTGAAGAACAGTGCTCGGTGTTCAGAACAAACAAGGGACTCATGAACAACCATCACAAAAAAAAAAAAAAAAAACAGTCATAGATCATCCACACACACAATATTCAGAACCAAGGGTTCCCAAACTTTTGAAGGGGGTTATTTTAATAATTTCAGCTATTTTCTGTCTTGTGGACTATATGTAAACATCTTTTATTTAAAATATCTTACCCAGGACAGGCTAAATAAAAAACAAAACAAGCATTTTGTATGATCTCTCTTATTTTGTTAAATTTATTAACGTTTTCACAGATTTTGCAAAAGTCCCAAACTTTCACATGCCACTTGTCATGATTATATGTTATTTAAAGGTTGCAAAAATGTTTTAACTTTATTTTCAGCCAAGATAAAATGTTATTTGAATGTTTACTTTTAATATTCTAAAACGTTAAAATGTAGTTTTCTTGTTATGATTAGAACGTCATGTAAAGGTTGTAAAACATTTCTCACATTATACAAACTTTGTTTTCACGCAAAACATGTTATTTGAATGTTTACTTTAATATTATAAGAATGTTAAAATGACCAGTTCTCTCAAAATCATAAGAATATTCACAGAGTCAAAATAACATCATGAGAATGTTGCGAGAATGTTGTTCTAAGAACTTTAGAATACTGCTGCAGAATACTACTCAATCATCTCAGAACTAATCTGAGATGCTATAAGAAGAGAAATATGCCGAGTTCTGTCATTAAAACTCTAGATGGTGCAGGCTGATGGGACGTTAATGCAAACTGATGATATTCACAGTGTTGAACTATTTGGTGTAAGCTGATTTGTTCATATTGATTATGCAGCCAATGAGCTTGCTGCTTTACATTTAAATGGCTGGTTAGCATCACTAGCATTTCGCAGGACACCTTCAGTGTTCCTCTGAAACCCTCCACCTCCTCAGCTCCACCTGTATAGATCTGTATAGGTCTGACGGGTTATTATATATGCTATTTGTGCAGCAGCAATAATCTACAATAACAACAATAACCAACACCAAATACATTAACATTGTCATATCTGTTACCATGCTATGTTGTTCTAAGAACTTTTTTCAACACTGAGAACTTATGTCAAATATTAATCATTTAAAGTTAAAAGAATGTTCCGTAAACGATACTTTAAGAACATTTTATATAACTTAACATTAAAAGTTGTGAAAACGTTCCCTGTTAGCTGAGTAGTATCTTTTCCCTCTCTTTCTCTCTCCAACTCTCTTTTTTCCCCTGTTTTCATGTCATTCAGACATGTGTGATTGATACAAGCCTGCCAGTCTGTTGCATGCTGCTAATTTTAGCACAGGCAGCCCTCCTTCCCTCTCTCTGATTCTCTCTCTTTCTCTCTCTCTCTCTCTCAACCTCTATCTCTTTGTCACCTGGGGAGAAGAGTGGTAGCAGCAGATAAATTGGGTTCCTGCCCCAGAATCCATCTCTTAACAGCACTCAGTAAACTTGGTCATCTGTCAGACATGCGTACACCCTGTGAGTGATGTAGTGTGTTGTATTCCAGAGGGCTGTCGATAAAAATAGAGCGTCGACATCGGTAAACACAGGAGTGGATAGAGAGGAAGAGACAGCAGCCTAGTTTAGCTTTCCTTGTACAATGCTAATTTTGCCCCCTCTTTGTGCTGTACGAGCTATAAATACAGATTATATGATCAAACTGTAAATGTGCCCAGCTGGACTGATTTGAGGCGATGTAATATACATAAAAGAGGCTAGATATTTTGGTCTCGGGAACTATATAGGTCACAGACCACTTTGCCTCATTCAGTCTTTCACCTTACTGCTGCCATCGTTGTCAGGAGTGATTAATATTCCAATGTCCTCATGCAAATTTACCCAAATAGGGTTGGTGTGATTGGTGCAACTGCGGTAACCGGTGTCAGAGGAGACCATTTAGCGAGATCATGCATATGCATGAGCTAATTCATTTATCAGCTTGGCTGCGGTTAATCTTTGAAAATAAATATGCAAAGGTTTTTAATTTTCACAAAAAATAAAGAAACCGCAGACTTCGCCATGCATGATGTGAATTGACCACCTGTCTCTAATCAGAAAAAGATCATCAGATAAAGCACGAGTGAATGGAAAGTGACACTACTGCTCTAGTGAACTGCAAAGGTGCCTATAAAGGCAGCTAGGAAGCTCACTAGGTTTTATAACTGCGCTTATGTGTGAGAGAGAGACCGAGATGTAGGGAGGCGGGGAAAAAAGACCCTGAGGGGAAGAACAGAACTGAATCAAGGACAGCGGGAAGAAATATCTGTGCAAATCAGATCCAAGTCACCGCAATGAAGGTCTGAAATGAGAGCCAGTGCAGTACACGCTGAACTAGCGATGATGGATCACACCTGTCTCACTTTGCAGCTTTCATGTCATTTTTTGGAGCACCTGACTGATGCATTGTGGCTATCCAACATGGTAAATTCATCTAGCAGGATCTCATTCGCAGTTTTGGTGGAACTAGTGCATGTTGCGGAATCTGGTATCCCTTCAGGAAATTAAGTCTGCATTAATGAGCACATGTTCAACACATTTCCATGGGAAAAAAAATCAAGGCCAGACGGGTGGTTTGTCAATGACAGTAACAGGTCTACAGGTATTGCATTAAAGCGGGTGATTGCAAGCACATTGCAGCATCACAGACGCCCAAAGGAAAGAAAAATCTCAAATGAGATCTCTCACAATGACATGTTATAAATATTATATGCAGTTTAATATTAATAATATTACGGTGTATTTATAATATTTCAGTATATCCTGCATAAATAGTTTGGGGAATAGATGGATGGTTATATTTATATGAAATTATATAAATAATTCATTTATTGAGCAAGGATGCATTAAATCAGTCAAAAGTGGCTGTAGAATGCATGTTTTTACCAGCAAAACATATGACAGTTCTTTCAAATTCTTCTAACAAATTATTCTAAAATATTAAAAAATCTATGTAAAAGATACATACGAAGATATATAAAGAGATTTTTGTTTATATACCCAAATAACAAAAAAATAATTTATTCATACATTCAAAAATTTGCAATAGAGTAAAAAAAAAAATATATATATATATATATATATATAAATAAAAAATAAAATAAAATGAGTCAACCCCTGTTTTCCCAGCATTCTCTAATCTCACATAACATTTCCAGAATATTCTCTACTGCTCTGAGACTCCAGCAGACAACCTCTCACAGATCCACAATGCATACAGCATGCTAAACAAATTTACTTTAGTATATGTCGTTCCACAGGACGTATCCAGCACTGCCTGTGATAGTCCGAGAGTTAACGCCAGGGTTACATTTAATTACAGGCCACGGTTCCCCACGCGTGGAATTTTCTTCCCCTCGTGAAAAGAAAATTAATTGCATGAAGCTTAAAGCTCATTATGAGGTTTATCCTGCCCAAAGCCATGCTTATCACCATCTATGATAATGAAGTATCCCATAATCCCTAGAATGATGGATATGGAGAATTCATTATGTTTTGCACAATGTTGACATGGGAGAGCCTCATGAGAGGTGGGAACACATCCATTTGTGTGCCTAGACAATATTCTGCACGTGGAAACAAAGATCTGCATTGCTGATTTGATGTTTTGTCTGCATCCAAGTTGAGTTGTTTTTTTCATTTCCTTGTAATTTCCTTCATACGCAGTGAATATAGACACATTCTGATTTTGATTTTGAAATCTTCATGTTCAGTGTTTTTTGTGTCTGCCTTGTTTACACATTGGGATATAAACCACTACTAACAAACCTTGACTAAGAGTGCATCTGCTGCAGAATACTACTCAATCATCTCAGAACTAATCTGAGATGCTATAAGAAGAGAAATATGCCGAGTTCTGTCATTAAAACTCTAGATGGTGCAGGCTGATGGGACGTTAATGCAAACTGATGATATTCACAGTGTTGAACTATTTGGTGTAAGCTGATTTGTTCATATTGATTATGCAGCCAATGAGCTTGCTGCTTTACATTTAAATGGCTGGTTAGCATCACTAGCATTTCGCAGGACACCTTCAGTGTTCCTCTGAAACCCTCCACCTCCTCAGCTCCACCTGTATAGATCTGTATAGGTCTGACGGGTTATTATATATGCTATTTGTGCAGCAGCAATAATCTACAATAACAACAATAACCAACACCAAATACATTAACATTGTCATATCTGTTACCATGCTAAAATATTCCAAGAGTCATGATAGAACTGTATGCACTTTCTTTTTTGTGCTTTTCGGAGCTTGACACCTCTTAAAAATAAAGGTACCAAACTAAGGGTTAAGCAGCGATGCCATAGAACAACCATTTGGCTTCCTAAAAAAAATTCTGTGAACACTTCTTAAAAGAACACTAAGATGCCCATATATAAATTCTAAAAATCTGCACATATTTCCAGATAAATCCCTCAATGCGTAGGTAATGTGATTTTGCCTCAACAGATCATGTGATTGAATAACCAGCACACTGATCTCACCACACACCACCTACAAGGTGTTATTTTAAAGCAATAGGCCCCGTAAAGCTGTGGTTTTCTTTGAATTTATAACAGTTAAGGGGCGTTGCGGAGTGTCTAAAACCCCCTTAGCTGTTATAAATTCACTGTAAACCACAGCTTCACACGACTTATTGCTTTCATAAAATGGTTATTCCATATACTTAGTAAGGTTTCACAAAATAAAACAGAGCAATAAAGTGTAATGATATTAATAAAACAGTATTCTTCCACCAAACAAAGTAGTTCCTCAGAAACAGTTGTGGTTGCCAAGTGCCAAGCAACACACAGAAGTAAACAATGGTGTATGTTTGTAGAGTAATTTACAACAGCCTGGAACATGGCTCAACCAATCAGAATCAAGGACTGGAACTATCTGGGTCTTATCTTGCGAAAGGATTGGTCATTTTCTAAAAAAAGAAAAAAAGAAATTAATTCATTTACTTTTTTTACCTCAAATACTTATCTTGTCTAGCTCTGTGATGCACATGCATATACTCTGTGTAATCGGGGTCAATATAGTTAGGGTAGGTTGAAAAACTCGCGTCTCATTTTCTCCTCCAGCTTCAAAATCATCCTACATCGCTGTTTTACCTTTATTTTTAAGAGTGTAGCTGTTTAAAAGTCTCTTAAACCTCACTGAACTGCTAAATCTATAGATTCACAAACCTTTGACCTTTGACCAATATAATCTCTATTACCAGGCAATTACCATGGCATTGATTAAAATTTTCGTAACAAGTCCGTCTACACCGATTGCCTCAGCGTGGCTTACGGTGAGGTGATTGGACGTGACACGCGCGCTGCGGTGGACTTTCAGGTTGACATCTTCGGGTGCAGAGCGGACAGGTGGCTCCAGTCTCCCAGCGGGAGCAAATCGCTTTGAAAAACCTTCATCTGGAAACAGCTGCTGTTTCCCACGACAACAACAACCTGTCCTTGAGAATCTCCGGTGGCCGAGCGGATCGAGTTCTCCTCACAACAGCTCCGGTCCAAACCCGATACCCCGGCGCTTTGTCAGAGCTTTTAGCGCACGAGGTCGAAGGGTAAATTAGCTTTAGTCAAATGCTAAATGGAGGGGAGTTTTCTTTCACTCCCTGGGAACAACAACTTGTACAAAGGTGCGCAAGGAGTCAAATGTTACCTTGCCACTTAGGTGGTTACGCCGTCAGCCGACTGTGGCGAAAAACAGCAGCAAATAAAGCTATTCAACCCAGCTGGAGCGAGGAGAAAGGGAGGATGTTTATGGAAACGTCAGCCGTTTGAAATGGAGCGGAACAGGTGATGGACAGCAGTGCGATTCAGGTCGGGGGATGGACACAAAAACTTAGGAGAGAGAGAAAGAGACCAAACAGAAAGATGCATCCTGCAGAAATTTCTACCACACTCTATAATAAGACTATAATCAATTACAATACAACAAAATAAGTCTTGGACTAAATCATTTCACATATTGGAATATATTTATATTCACACCCAGAGTGTAAAGGCTGAAGCAAATATCTTCAGTGTGAAATCTTAATGCAGCTCAAACAAGGTCGTGGGTTTGATTGCCAGGGAAGGAATGAACTTGAATGCGGTATTGCTTTAGATAAAAGCATCTACCGAATACATAAATGTAAAATGTTAATATTTGAGATAAAACTGCATTCTGTTAGACCGATACTTTCACACCAAGAGTAAGATCACTTTGAGAAAAGGGAGAAAGTACTATAAAGAAAGCCAACAAAGGAACCAAAACATTCTCACTCCCAACTCGTTACATATGAACGCTTGGTCAGGACCCTTTGGTGTCACTTTTTCCCAATTCCCAATGCCTTTTGCGTCAGCATGTTGATGCCAAAGGTTTCTTGTTTAAAGCAATGCTGCACGTCAAAAAATGACATTAAAGGGGTACCCTGTGCATCAAAATGTGACGCCAAGGGGTCTTGACCAAGCATCAATATGTGACGAGTTGGGAGTGAGAATTTGTTGCAGAAACAAGCAAAATAGGAATGAGGCTGATGAAATTGGTCTACGTTTGGCGTGAATAATTTTGGTACACAATGTGATTTCAAGATTATAGAATGGCATAAGAAAAAAAGGAAATATTGGAAAAGTGACTTATTACTGCATCAAATTACAAAAATTCAAAGCTGTACAAGATACAATTGATACAACTGTACAAGGTGCATCTTTCAATCTTACCTTATGTATGTCTGTACCTTTACTATCTGTAAACTGACCATCTGATGTATACCACATCATTAGAAATCACTTGTTAAAATCTCCAATCAGATTTGAATTTTTATTAGAAATGAAAAACTGACTCCAGAATTAAAATGTCCTTATAATTTACATCCACGATGTTCATGTCTTTCTTTCTTAGTCTAATGGAAATTAAAGATCACTTCTAGAACAAAAATATACAGATAATTTACTCACCCCTTTGCCATCCAAGATGTTCATGTCTTTCTTTTTTCAGCTGATAAGAAATTATGTTTAATGAGGAAAACATTCCAAAATTTTTCTCCATATAGTGGACTTCAGTGGTGCCCCCAAGTTTAAACTTCCAAAATGTAGTTTAAATGCAGCTTCACATGGCTCTAAACGATACCAGCCGAGGAAGAAAGACTTCTCCTTTAAGTTTTTTAAGGAAAACATTCCAAGATTTTTCTCCATATAGTAAACTTTAATGAGGATCAATGGGTCGAAGATCCAAACTTCACTGCAGCTTCAAAGAGCGCTCTACATGGTCCCGGCCAAGCAATAAGGATCTTATCTAGCGAAACGACTGGCCATTTTCTAAAAAAAATGTAGAAATTTCTATACTTTTTGAACACAAATGCTCATCTTGCACTACCTTTGCTTCCATGACTTCACGCATTACGTAATCATGTTGGAAAGGTCATTTGTGATGTAGACAGAAGTGCTGAGCCAGTGTTTACAAAGCAAACATGCAAAGAAAGTCAAACACCCTTTACAACAAAAGGTAAAACGATGATGTCAAATGATTTTGAAGTTGGAGGTGAAAATAAGATGGACTTTGGTTACACTTTATTTTGATAGTCCACTTTAGACATTCTACTACATATAAGTAACTTTGCAACTACATGTCAACTAATTCTCATTAGTTTGCAACTACTTGTCTACTAACTCTCAGAGCAGACCGTTAGGTTAGGTTTAGGGTTAGTGGAATAAGTTGACATATACTTGCAATGTTTAGAAGAGTGTTAGAAGATATTAAGCAGACAGTCTACTAATACTCTAATGACTAGATGACATGCAGGTGCAATGTTTCTTACTGTTAGTAGAATGTCTAAAGTGGACTATCAAAATAAAGTGTTACCTGGACTTTTTCGCCCTACCCTACCATTTGAACCAAAGTGAACAGATGAAGAACTAACTACATGTAACTTTTTAAAATGTGATTACATAATGTGTGAAGTCTAGCTAGTGTAAGATGAATGAACAATCGACCTTTTTTTAAACAATTTTATAATTTGCCCTGGCAAGCTGCTTTTTTAGTTAGAAATATGTTGTATAGGAACTGAACTGGAATTGTCAAGTCAGTTCTGAATGGTATGAATATGGGCAAATTTGTAGGTATAGACCGTACCTGTGCATATAGTCATGATTTGGGAAGCAGCTCTTGCTGTAGGGACTTGAAGAGGGAGATTGAAGGAATCGGGCAGTTGTGTGATTAAACTGGCAGAGCCCTGGAGAGGTTTCAGTCGGCCTCGATTGGCAGGGAGAGAGGTAGAATGGGTTATGACAGGAACAGCAGCGGTAACATGGCTTTCATCTGGAAAAGGTCCTCATTAGAGAGGGAGACGAGTATGAGAGCGCAGCTGCAGTCTACCTCCACACACACACACACCACACACACACACTCGCTAACTACACTCAACTATACTGCACACCAACCCACTCAAACTCAATGAAACACTTTCCAAAAGATGCAGATTCCAAAAGAAACTGGCATATAGGACTTCATCACTCCTGAAGAAACACAAGTAAGAAATCACTTACTCACACACACACACACACAGACACACAGGTAAATAGATTTCCTCAGGGGATAGAAATGGGGTGGTCAGAACACTAATGATGGTGAGATGGTGAAAGGGGAGCGGTCAGGTTTCTCTCCGCTAGATTACACAAGTCATTAGGAAAACGTTCAGTCACACACAACCACAAAAACTGTGTATAAAGGTACAAATGCAGACACGAATTTCAAACTATAACAAACTGAATACTTATCTTTATCACTTTTTCTAAAACATATAGTAAGCTATAAGCTGTAAGCAGTCATAGTCAGCATTTTAGGCATCAGTACATGCTAGGAAAAGTACAGAAAGCCATAGTGGGAACAAACAAGAAGATAACACGTAAATGAGGCTGTCAAAACATGAAGGCAAACTGGAAATGTAGACAGCATGATTATGATGCCTTCTAAGATATCTTCTTTGGTAAAACTTTAGTATAGGGAACAATTTTCACTATTAACTGGTTACTTATTAGCACATTATTAACACATTGGCTGTTTATTAATACTTATAAAGCACCTATTCTGCATGACCATATTCTACATCCCTAATCCTACCTAATACCTGAACTTAACAACTACCTTACTAACTATTAATAAGCAGCAAATTAGGAGTTTATTGAGGCAAAAGCTGTATGGTTTGTTAATAGCAAGAACTGGACCTTAAAATAAAGTGTGACTCCTTCTTTTGACCAAATAAGACAGCATTGCATGTATACATTGAGAATTTGCTTATTCACAATTTTGACTTTTTCACAAGTCTCAGAAATTGCTGGTAGATTTTACACAGAAACGGCAAGTAACATATTGAATTAAACATGATTTTTGATTTTTTTTTTCTTTTAATGTACTTCAGTAATCTTTGTTTTATTTACTTTAATTTAATTTTTACAGCGTATTTGTAAAGAAAGCAGTCCCAAAATGCATTTTGTTGAAAATGCTAAGTGAATATGAGAAACTCAGTGAATAAAATTCATTTAAGATGGTGGACAAAGCAGAGATAATAATAAAAAAATTATAACTAAACATTCAGTTACATAAAATATTACATTTAATTTTTACCTTATTTACTGTAAAAAAAAAAAAAAAAAGTTTCTTAATATAATTTATTACCCTGCTGCCTTAAAACTTTTTAGTGTAGTCAACTTGAAATTTTAAGTTACTTAATGTGAATTTAAGTGGCAACTGGAATATTTTAGTTGACTAAACTAAAAACTTTATGTCAGAGGGGGTAACAAATTATTTTAAGTTGAAACAACTACTTTTTTTACAGTGTTGTTCCAAAGTTTGGGGTTGTAAGATATTGAATATTTTTGAATATTTTAAGTCTTTTATATTATTTTATAAAAGAAAGAGGAAGTAGCACAGATATATTTGTAGTAATAGCCAACAATACATTGTATGGGTCAGAATGATAGGTTTTTTACTTTCATGCCAAAAATCATTAGGATATTTAGTAAAGATCATATTCCATGAAGATATTTTGTACATTTCCTAAATAAATCTATCAAAACTTAATTTTTGATTAGTAATATGCATTGCTTAAAACTTCATTTGGACAACTTTAAAGATGATTTTCTAAATATTTAGATTTTTTTGCAACCTCAGATTCCAGATTTTCAAATAGTTGTATCTCGGCCAGATCTTTTCCTATCTTAAAAAAGCATACATCAATGGAAAGCTAATTTATTTTCATTTTAAAAAATTGATGCTTATTACTGGTTTTGTGGTCCAGGGTAACAAATATATATATTGAAATGTAATAATGTCCCATTGCATTAATAGCATTGATCACAAGTGATATTAAAGACATATTAAAGACAAATGTCTTTAATATCACTTGCGATCAATGTAATGCTGTGTATTATGATGCTTATTAAAATCATATCGTTAGCTTTTATGTGAATAGTGTACAGCACACAGAATCGAGTCACTTTTTTGGGGGTTAAGTTTTTATTAGGATGCTGTAGAGCAGCTCATTATGTTTTTGAACAGAGTTTACATCACCGTCTCAGAGAATGGCTGCATGTTAACATTTTATAATTCACTTCATGACATTTTAGAACGATCAAATTTTAACAAGCAGGCATTCCCTGAGACATTCTCTTATAAAACTGTTACAGACATAATCCAGTTGCATGCAGCCTTCACTGTGTTATCTTTCCCCATCTCTGAAGAAAGACTCATTGGCTCGTCGGGCTCTGAGCTCAGGTGGTTCTGGGAGGAAGATGAAAGGATTGAGGGGGAAAGGTTAGCTGCCTTCTCTGTCTAAGCCAAGGTAACAAAAGCACCATTGTGAGGGTGTCAGGTGCATTGTGGCAGCCCTGCGAGGCTTTAAGTGAAGCAAATTCAAACAATGCATTAAAGGACAGGAGAGCGAGAGAAAGGCAAGAGGGGAAAAAAACAGCAGGGGCCATTTTAAACAGCCTCGACAACAGAGCATTAGATGGGGAAAATGCAGCCTTGCTTCGAAGGTTGTTAGATTATACCTGGAGGAATGTCATCGCCAGAATTAAACGACTTCCAGGATTTACATGCATATGAATTTTTACATTGAACCTCCCTGTGTATGCAGTTTCATGAACTGACAGCAATCCACATGCACATATATATGAATGCATCTGCACATTTTATTAGATTTTTTCTGAAGAAAGTATGAGTGGTGCTTGCCTATGCAAAAGTGTGCTGGATGGTTTCTTGGCTGTTTTGAATGGTTGCTACGCAGTCAAAATGGCCTTCATGTTCCTATGGCTCTGTGCACACAATGCAACAAAATATAGTTGTCACTTCTTTTTTGAGAGATGAATCCTGTTTGCTAAACACCACATTTGAGTTATTTTAGTGAATCCTTGAACCAAATTTACTCCAATAAATTCAGGTTTCACCATTCACACTTTGTTTAGTGTGCACAATATAGCTAATCTGCTAATGCAGAAACAAGACATTGACATGTGATACATTTTCAATTTTATGATCCATTTGATGCTGTCTTTTGCCACCCAGTCTTGCGGCAACTGTCAAGAGAGTATGAACCCTTTAAACAGCATCTTAAAGAACATAAACAAGTTACAGTGCTTCTGGCAGTACGGTTTACAAATAAATACTAGATGCTGATACATCTCTGGTTATAAAATTTCATTTATCACTAACACTGAATGGGTTAAAACAAACCAAAAACTAAAACATAGTTATGTATACCATTGTCAGCTATCACATTTGTAAATGACACTTGTATTTTATATCCGTATACATATGATGCAGTGGTGTTATTGTTGACTAAAATGGTCACACTTTATTTTAAGGTCCAAATCTCACTGTTATCTACAACTTTTGCCTCAATAAACTCTAATTTGCTGCTTATTAATAGTTAGTAGTTGTTAAGTTTAGGCATGGGGCAGGAATAAATTATCTAAAATATGTTAATGCAGAATAAGGCATTAATATGTGCTATGTATGTGCAATAAATGCTAGTAATATGCATGCTAATAAGAAACTAGTTAATAGTAAGAATTGGTCTTTAAAATAAAGTTTTATCACTGAAACTATTAAAAGTTGTTTTTGATCATTGAAATCATGGAGCCTCTGAAGGGACCTTGAGATGGGAAATAAAATGGAATGCATTCTCTTGCAAAATGTTTGCATTCTTCAAGAAACTTTTTGTTTGCTCGCAAAACTTATGTGATGGAAATAATATGAGGTGGGAGGAAAAACCTATATTGTAGTACTTTTGTGAGCGAATGCAAAGTTTCTCTATGGGGAAAGCAATACTTTTGCGAGTGAACACAAAAGCACTGAAATAATTTAGCCTCCTATCACATTTTATTTACCTCCACCATGTCCCTTTAGAGACTAGAGAATAAAATATAAACATATGGTGGAAAATGAAAATTAAAAATGTTGTGTTGGCAATTAACTGATATTAGACAGTATAATAAAATGACTAAAAATGAAATACAAATAATTTAAAGCTAAATTTAAAAATCTTAAAAAAAAAAAAAACTAATAAAAATGACAGAAACATAAAACTACTAAAACTTTAACTAAAATAAAAAAAACGTAAAAACTTAAAATATACTAACCTAAGCACCTATAGCCCTACTATAAATACTATCATAATATAAATAATACACAAAAATCATTGACATGTAACAGTAATTTATAATGTTTAAATATATAATTTATAGCCTACTTATATGTACAATTCATAAAATCCCATAATTTAATCCAGTTGTCTTCCAACACAGTGTGTACATGGACTATGATATTACTCAGCTCCCTCCTTCTGTGTAAGTCTATAGCATGTACAAAAATCATATCTCTCCACTTTTCGTCAACATTCTACATGATCTGAATAATGCATCATTCATACTGTCCAAGATGACACAGTTTATCCACCTTTTTCCTGAGTAACCGATGAACACCACCATGATGGATGCTCTCATGTTTCAGGTCTCCATAGAAATCAATGTAAAATGGGGTAAAAAGATTGACTGCATTAATTAAACTAAAACTTTTTAAATAATATTACATATTAAAAAAATGTGCTGTGCGTTAATTTGACTGGGAAACAGAAACCGAAAATGTAAAGCATCTTTCCGTTATGAGGCGGTGTGTTTTCATGACGCGTCATCAAGCGGCCATATTGTCGGCACAGAACGTAAACAATGCCACTGAACCAAACGAAACTTGCATATTTTGCTTATTAATGCTGCTGAAAATGGTCAGTTATTGTCATGTTTTGGGCTGTATTAATCGGACCAGAAAAAAACATTTGCAGTACTACAGACTGCCAAAAGTTATAACAAATCAAGGAGAGGAGTGCAAAAAACTGTCTGAGAAACAAAAGCCGTTTGTGGTTGGTCAAACTGAACCAGGATTTCCAGAGCAAGAATCTTGACAGCATTTGTGTTTGTTCCTATCATTTCCGGTCAGGTAAGTGAAATATCATGCTAATATCTACGCATCTTTACCACCTATTAACTTTAGTTTGTCAAAATATTGCACCCATTCCTGCTTACTAACTCCTTCTCTATATGATTTTGCAGCTTCCACATATTTTTCTGTGGTTTAGACAGCATAAATTAGTAGAACAATGTATTCAGTTGTACATTAACCATGGAGTCAATGCTGTTGTTTACATCCAAGCATGCCCGCGCATCTGGGTATCTGTCCAAATTGTGTAAGTGCAAACCCTCTATAGGAGGTTATGGGTATTTTGAAATTTCATAAGAGCTATAATAGTGATCCTTGCCTTATCAAGCAGCACATAAAGCCAGCTCACGTCACAGAGACACAATTGGGACAATTAGGAGTTATTTTTTAGGTGAAGTGTGCAAACAGGTCTGAGCACAGCGGGAAGGTTAACGCTTTATTTTTCTTCAGCGCTCAGAGAGTGACTTAACTGACTTGTGCTTTCTGACATGCGAGGAGCTCTTGTGCTGGCTTCGAGGTGTTAAAGAAATTCATCACGCTCGCTTGTGTAATTGCATATATGTGCCAGACAACACACACACACACAAGCACTCGCAGGCGTAACGGTGCAAAAATGAGGATGAATGAACGTGTCGCTGTTATTCTGCAGCTCTCTTCCCTCCACTGATCCCGCGTCTATGATTCCAACCTCCCTGCCATATTGGAATATTAATAGTCTTCATTACACGAAATCTGATTTCATTGTGGTGCTGCAAAAGCTCGTAACATTTTAATTAACTTATTGAACATATGGCCCAGCTCGCTGAGATGCAGCGTTGCAGGTATTACAGACTTTGTGCGGCTGCTTCAAGGGACAAATAAACCGATTCAAAGGGTGAATATCAGCAGCGCGCCGTGTTGAGGATGTGAGTTTTTTAATAGTACATCTGCAGCATAAACACGTCTCTGCAACAGCAGACATCTGCGTAGGAATTAATGCATGATGGAGAAATCAACCAACATGTCCTGTGCGTCACTAAAAAAACTTCTGCATTTATAACAATCACACACATTATCATCAGGTTTGAATTAGAAACAAACACAGCAGAATAAATCACCTCGTCCAGGAGAACAACAGCTCATTTTCATCATTTTGTGAAATATGCAGCCGATCTGTGCAGCTTCAGTGCAGATAATGAAAGTGTGTGTGTGTGTGTGTTATCGACCCACTTGCTTTATTGGCTCCATTCAACACACACCCGGACAGTTATGATCATTCAGTCAGGACCTTGGATATGCACCACACAAACGCATGCTATTACAAAGAGCTATTTGTGAGATAATGTGCTATTTTATGTGGCAAATTATTTTAGATATGAGCATAAGAACCACCAGTGTTCTGCCATTACATATGCTTTATTTATTTACATTGTATTCAAACTGTATGGAAAGAGATTCACTGCTCACTTGAAATGTAGGGGCGGAAAAAGTAAATTCTGTTTTCACCCTCATGTTATACCAGATCTTTAGTTATTTTGTTCAATGGAACACAAAAGGTGAATCTTAAACTTTGAAAAGGACATAAATGTACAACAAAATTATATTTGTCCATACAATGTGTGTGCTATATTCCAATGTTTTAGAGTAATACAAACCAAGTCATTACAATGAAAATCAAAATTTTCATTGTGTCTATGAAGTATCCTTAACATCAAACCTTACTCATTGTTTGATTTGAGAACTTGGGTGTAGAGCTTTTCAGTGAATGATAAATAATAATAATGTATTTTAAACAGAAAGAAATGGGTTTGGAATGATATTAAACTAAGTAAATGACTGAATTTTCATTTTCCTTTAAACTGCTGCCTTAGGCAAATTGCACTTAGAGGATGATGGATTTGCAAACACATAGTCCATTGTTCTCTTTTGTGTACCGTAAGAGCCACCTTTTGTATGCTCTAAGTCTTTTCTTCTGGTGTGATTTGAGTTATTGTTTACTGTTTACTTTGAGATGATAGCGAGACTCAGCAGGAACGCAGCGAGGCAAACAAAAGAGACGCTGAGTAGTGCCTGCTGAAACCGTTCTTTGGTTTCCAGGAACCAGACTGGAGATCGTCCGTGAGATGCATACCAAATAACACGCTAACATGCAGTTTGATAAATTAACCATCTTATGAACATCACACTGCTAAAACGCTTGAAATGAGGTGGTCTTAACTGATGGTCTGTTACTGAAGTAACTCAGGTAAAGCCATGGTCACACTGGGCATTTAACAGACAGGGCAACGGTTGTAATATGACATAATTCTACATATAATGCATCCAAAATGTAAGTATATGTAATATACTTCAAATTTACTGCAGTGCTGCAATCCTACTAATTTAAAGTCACCATAAAATAAAAAAATTACAATTGTAATTTTTTACTCAGTGTTAAAGTATTTATTATAAATAATAACATCATAAATACATATAATAAATAAATTAATTTTCACTTGTAATCTTTAATCAAAAACATTTACCTCCCCTCGCCCTTTCAACGATGTCTCTTCTCTTCATGATTTACGATTTAAAAAAAAGGGGTTGGACTATGCTGACTGTCCAATGACCAGGCTTTTAGCACCCTTCACTGGGAGTTTAACTGACAGGTGATTTGACCAATCATAAAGCTGAATCTGCCGTTTTGTTCGACAAACAAACCAGACAGAAAAGTTATAGATTAACGTCACTAGAGTCAAAATGGTGCATTTACGTCTCATTAAAGAGCCCCAAAAATGATATTTATTGTTTGAATTTCTTTTAAAAATGACCAAATTTGAACGCTGAGACTGTTCAATACCAAGAGTCCTTGGTCTCAAAGTCTTGTCTGTCGGCATGTTGTCAGTGTCAGCTCTGCGATGTATTTTTCATGATGTTGTGTGGCATGAAAACACAGTCGCAAAGTTTAAACGTGAACAGATAATTTCTTCTTTACTACTAGTTATAGCATGAATTAAACATGAATGAACATTAGAGTTATGTTGGCTCACTGCGGAAAGATGAAAATACACCATAGCCCACTGATGTTAATCTAACTCTCCTGTTTAAGATTGTTTGTCGGACAAAATGGTGGATTCGGCATTATGATTGGTCAGATCGCTTGTCAATCAAATTACAGGCGAAGGTTGAAATCTTACCCACAATATGTCACAATAGGCAATAAAAGACTGATGAAAATTACATTTCATGCCAACTTTAAAGTTTGCATTCTTTTGATACAGCAAAGAGGCCATGCTGATCTTCTATTGGACATACGCCTTCACTTGATACAAGTTCACCGAACTTGAACTTTAGAACACAACAAAATTTGCACAAGCTTGCATTTTCTGTCTCCACATTCACGTGTATAAGTGGAAGTCAATGGAACAAAATGTCGTCTCTCCAGTTCTTAAGAGAGAATGTTTTTGGAATATTGGCTAACATTCTAGCAAGATTCTCTCAAAGTTATGAACAGACGTTCTTCTTGTAACATTAATAGAATGTTCGTTCAAATGTATCTGGTCTTTAATAATGTTCTATAAATCATTCATGGATTTTTTTTAAATAATGATTTCATAACTCACTGGGAATGCTTTGTTTACTAAATGAATACCATTTCCACACACACACACACACACACACACATATATATATATATATATATATATTAACGGATTTAAAAAAAATCCATAAATCTGTCAAGTGCTAATAAGGCAAAAATGCCAAAGTGAAAATTCCATCATGTAGCCGCTTACATAAATGTCACAGTATAGTCTTGGCTGGAGTCTTTAACATCTTGTATGTGCTGATTTCCACAGACACTTATTCCTGCATGTCTGAAAAAAAAGTGAAGCTGGCAGAGCCTGAACGGTTTGTCCTAAGCGCAATATGTTACCAAGAACCCACAGGAAGCCATCATGTAAAATGAGTTTAGCTTCCTGATTAGATTAGCGCATATGCCACAGTGTTGGAAGTGAAGGCTATTTGTGTCAACAACACGGTGGTGAACTGGACAGATAGTGGAAGAGATCAACCCAAAGACATGGTAAGTGGTGAAAAATGACTTTTTCCCCCTCAAATTGAGCCCATAATCATCCTCATGCTAGGAATCGATAATGTAACCAGCAGGGATTAGACTTAATCTGTACTGTCACACAGATCAATACAAGAACAAGAAACATGTCTTGAGAGCAGTGAGAGGAAAAGAAAAGAATGGAGAGAGGAAGAAACGAAGGATAGAAATGCTACAGCCACTTAACGTTTTTGAGGTTGACAATGCACTACTACATCAACTGGCGAGACGTCTTATTAATGGACCTAATCATCAGTCAGCTCTCAGTGGCCATTTTGTTTGACCTTGTTTACACCAGTTTTGGCATCTGTTTTGTGCAATCTGATTTCAAATGATCAGTTGCACACAGCAAAGCACAGCGCTTTAGTATTACTTCAGCAAACCCTGTTTAATATACAAGCTAAATGTGATGATTAAAATCCAGGAAAGATAGCGGTGATTGCAAATGCAGGAAACTAGCATTTATAAAGTCCTTTAAATCCAATTCATCAGCTTCTGTTGACTGGCCTGCAATTAGAACCACCAGACTCGCAGGTTATGCATCAAGCTAATGCAAGCATTACACTCCGAGTGATGGGTGCAACAATATATCTCATTAAAAGTAAATGTTTCCCTTGGTCAGCAACTGCCTGTGCACTCATCAGTTTGTCAGCTCGAACCACTAAATCAGTTTGCAGCAACAGACGCCATACTGGTGCCATAGATCATTCATGGGCTAATGTGATTCCCTGTTCGGCGCGGGCAGGCTTTCTCTAGACAGGGGCTGAATTAGCGCCGTTTAATGGATGGATATTAATTCCTTTGAGTCACAACAAAATTAAGTAATAATGTGACCATTAATATTTCAGTCAGAGAAGAAGAAGCCCCCCCAAGATCTTCAATCATTTGTAATATTGGATATACAGTAGCTGGAGGGAAAGGAGAGAGATGCTAGGAACATATCACCCAACTCCGCAACGCTTAAACGATTCTGTCAACTGAAGGGGAACAGAATAAAGATAAAAACTCTGACGGAGCAGAAACTGTCCCAATAAGAGTCCTCCCGCTCCGTTCCTGCTATGTACTGCATCATTTGGTGCTATAGAGAGCAGCGCCCCGTGGAGACTCCCGGTTGGATATACCGCTGCATAATTGATGATGCCGATAAATCAGACAGTCATACCGAGGGAGAAACGGAGCCTGTTCTAATTTCTCATCCTGTCTTATGATGTAATGTTGCAGCATTATGAATGTAGTGCGGTAATGACGCTGGATAAGGCCCGAAGAGTCATGCCACACAGGACATTTCTGACTTCAATATCAACTGCTAATTTGTAAAATAACCTTCTGATACACTCACAGTATTGAGCTATTTTTTTAAAGAAATAGTGGCTGTGAAGAAAACGGCAAGAAATCGTTAAAAGATAGAAACATTAAAGATACACTAAAGTGCCTTGAAACATGCAGACGTGATATCAACTGAAACAGGAAGGCAGGGCAGGATATATCAAGCAGCCCCTCCCCCCTTTTTTAAAATAGCCAGTAGCATTTTGTTTATATCACAGCTCGGGCCAGAGTTGTTGAGCTCTGTAAAGCCACATTTGACAGCTTATGACAGACATAGTCTAATAGATTACCCCTTTAGATTCAATATGAAACTGTTACTAAAGCAAAACAGAGATTTTATGATACTGAGGATGTGTAGCATAGATATGTATACATAAATGCCTCATTAGCGATTGTTTCTATGGGCTGCTATACTTAAGCCGTCCGCCAGATTGTAATGGTCAGCTTGATGTCACCTTCTTCATAGCAATCACTGAATATTCGAAGATGGCACACTCCTGAACAGCCGATGGTCTGCAAACCGATAGTATGGTAAATGACATCAAGTTGACCGTTACAGGGTGACTGATGTGTCTACGTGCTTGGAGCGGTCGAATGGGGCATCTATATAGTTGAGGTCAAAAGTTTGCATCCCCCTTTCAGAATCATTAAAAGTGTTAATTATTTTACCAAATTAAGAGGGATCATACTAAATGCATGTTATTGTTATTTAGTATTGACCTGAATAAGATGTTTCACATAAAAAAAATGTTTGCATATAGTCCACAAGGGAAAATAATTGTTGAATTTTTCCCATTTTAAAAGTTTACAAATATTCTTTGGTTTTTCAGCATTTTTGTCTATTTGAACAGAAGGTTTAAATGCTCACTGATGCTCCAGAAAGAAAAACCATGCATTAAGAGCTGGGGGGTGAATACTTTTGAACAGAATGGAGATGTGTACATTTTTCTGATTTTGTCCAAATATCATATATATATATTTGACTTCAACTGTACATATCTATGATATGTAGTTTAAAATTGTGTCATTTATGATGGTGCATGGTACCACTACTTCATTAGTACTATTTCTAATACAGAGTCTGTTTAAAGCCTGGTTCACACTACACAATTTTAGCCAGATTTAATGCCATGTCTGCAATGCTTCATGACATCATTACAGAAAGACTAGCATGTTTTTTTTTTTTGTTTGTTTTTTTTTCTTCGGTCATCCACGACAAGTTCAGTCACATTTATGACACTGGCCAATAGTAGCACAAAAGCACCTTCGCACATGCTTTCGAACATGCCAAAACAAAAGAGAGCAGGTATCAGTCCTGCTGGGTGGTTTTTGGAGTAAATGTTTCTGAAGCTATGGCAACAGTACTCCTACATTTATGATGAGGGACTACTAAAAAAAAAAAAAAAAAAAACAGTAAAATAAAAACTATTTTACCTCAGTTCTCTTTGACAGTCCATACTATCCTCTTCAAGCAATCCAGATTTGTGTCCACTATTAGGTTTTTTTTTTGGGGGGGCTTTTCTGATGACAAGACAGATTTTTGCTAACTATTGTTTGTTTACGCTCATGGCACCTTCTGTCTAGTTCCACTGTATCAATGACAGCATGAATGCCGTTAAAGACGGCAAGTGATGAATGGTCAGGTAACATTGTGTAGTCTGACATGTTTCTTCCCAGATAGCACATGTACATCTGCAAGATGTCTGTTAAAGATCTCTTGATCTGGAAAGCATCTGCTGTTTACAAAGTTCTGGCAGATGTCTGTAAAATGTCAGTTTTACATACATTCTAAATCATAAACATCTTTAAGACATCTAATAGACGTTTGTTTGATATCTGATAGGAAACGTCCAATAGACGTATTGCAACTATGTAAAAAAAAATATGTCTTGCAGATGTCAAATAGACGCCTCTGATATCAGGGTTGTTCACTACATGATAGGATGTTCACATAATCTAACACAGTGACCGCCGTAACTGACAAAAAAATGAATGTAGTCTGAACCATTCCTGACAGTTTCTCCTCCTAAACTCATCCACATCGCTATAAAACATAGCATTCTGTGTAGAACTGAAATGGATCCGATACGTTTTGTGGTCTGCGCTGATTCACACATATGATCCGCTCTGTGCTATCTTGTCTCTGGACCAGGACAGACTGTGACACTGTGACTGTGACTGTTCGCGTGACACAAAACCAGACTTCATTCGCCCCAATGGAAAGCATATTTACAATGTCTGAATTGTTCCCTATCCCCTATATAGTGTGCTACATGCCATTCGCTGAACAGTAAATACTAACATGGTGAACAAATTACTGATTTCTGCCACAGCTTCAGCATCTATTTTTAGTGTAGTGGGCGGGATGTTTTGGATTCTAGAGAGCATTTGATTGGACGGAATGTTTGATGAGCAGCTGAAGTGCAGGGTGATGTCATCAAAATCGATGATCTATATTGGTGGAAGTGAGAGACTGTAAGTTTTGAATGCTTATATCTTCTAATTGTGAATTCTGCCATTGTTTTAGAGCACACTAGCTTATAGAAAACCTTAAGGCTAACATATTCATACTAAAAAAATAATTTGATGGGGACTTTAAAGCAAAAATCTATTATTTCCACTGTTGGTTCTGTCAGCAACGCACATTCACAAGAGTACCATGACTGACACTGAAGAGAAGAAATTGTTGAAAAAACTTTTTGTTTTTTGTTACTTTTTTGTTTTCATAGCTTTTACACACTCTGGTTGAACCACTGATGACACATGGACTATTTTAACAATGTCCTTACTACCTTTCTAGACCTTGAACATGGTGGTTGCGTCACTGTCTATGCAGGGTCAGAAAGCTCTTGGATTTCATCAAAAATATCTTAATTTGCGTTTCAGAATGAATGAAGGTCTTACAGGTTTGGAAAGACATGAGAGGTGAGTAATTAATAAAAGAATTTTCATTTTTGTGTGTACTGTTTCTTTAAATGCGGTTGTCGCTTCTGAAACTTCACAGTGTACATGGCAGATATAACAACTCACAGAGTGTTTATTTGAACTTCCTTTGAGATCTCATCACAAACAGTATGCAACCCTAAAGAAGGCAAGTCATTGTCGGCAGTGTGCAAACACCTAAACGGTAATTTTGAAGTCTCTGCACCTGTTGCCCTCTACATACGACACAGCCCAAAATCTCAACCAGTACCAAAGGGGTCAAAAGTCCAGACAATGTAGTGCTCAATAAGAAAGAAAAGCCACTAAGCCCAGTGCAAATTTACACAAAGCACATCTTCTTCACCACTTTCCGCTCGGATAAGCAGCAAGGTACGGCATTCTATTGAATTCCCTCTTTAAATAGACTTAATCCTCAGCGCTGGCAGAGGTTCACAGAGCTCTCCTCCACTTTTAATTAGACGTACAGTGGCTGGTGATGGTAGCTGTGCTGGAGGAACCCAGTGTCCACATTCCTGAAGGAATATAATTAATCAGAATAGAGGAAGGCCTTTTGTACTACAGCATGGTTGAGTGTGGCCTCTGCCCACGCTGTGGCAGAAAACATTGCTATCGATAGAAATCTTTCTTATACATTCCTCCCTGCAGGGAATACTAATGGTCTTTGTCGTTATATAGATTCTTACTTTATTACTTAGAGGGTTGTTATAATGTTTCTTCTCTAAAAGCCTCAGTTAGATGACCCTGAGTCATCAAACAAATCAAGCAGAAATACTACAGCAACCTGAAATGCGGTTAGATGTGTGATGAGTCACCACTGCGAAAGGAGAGTGTTGCCATCTAACAATCTTGAGTGATAATTACTGTATGCTTGGAAATCACAAATGGGTCATTCCTGTTATGCAGTACAATTTACACTCAATTTTAAACCTTTAAAAATGCATATGCTTGTGTAAAATAAGGGGGGTTGTGATCAGGAAAAGTCCACGAGGTGGGATTCGATGGCACCTTATGTCGGCACACTGCCCACAAGGCACAGACACCTTTTAAAATCTTAATGGTGATTTCTGTAAATTTATGGATAAAACATTCCAAACAGGATGGAATATTATAAACCAATTAATACAACAAACATCACAAAATATCATCAAATCATTTGCTAATATTATATGGATGCTTGTGCTGTTGTTCACCAACCAACAACTGGTAATTTATTAAAAATAGTACATATTTTTCCATTTTTCTCATCAATAAATGAATTTCGGGAATATAATTTCCCCCAGAATTTAGTTATATCACTATAGTAAATTTAGTATATATTCATTTTTTACCTAATGGCATTAGCTTCTAACATTTCTGTTTTTCTGTTTCTCTTATCAATAATATATTAATTTATCAGTAATATACACTGCCATTCAAAAGTTTGGGATCAGTAAGATTTTTATTTATTTTTTTATTTATTTATTTTTTTAAGATGTCTTTCCTGCTCATCAAGGCTGTGTTTATTTGATTTGAAAAATACAGAAAAATAAGTAATATTGTGAAATATTATTGCAAAATTTACTTTAAATATACTTTAAAATAGAATTTATTCCTGTGCTGAATTTTCAGCATCATTACTCCAGTCTTCAGTGTCCCATGATCCTTCAGAAATCACTCTAATATGCTTATTTATTATCAATATTGGCAACAGTTGTGCTGCTTATTTATGTATTTATTTATTTTATTATAACTTATACAGTACCATTCAAAGTTTGGGGTCAGTAAATTTGTTCTTTCTTTCTTTCTTTCTTTAATATTTATTATATAAATTAATAAATTAATTAATTTATAAATTAATATTTTTATTCAGCAAGGATGTGTTAAATTGATTTTAAAAAGTGATAGTAAAGACTTTTATTTTGAATAAATGCGTTTATATATATATATATATATATTCACCCCTTTGTGCACTTAAGTGTGATACTGTGATAAAAGAAAATCAACCAATACAATTCAAATTAAATAAATAAAATAAACCCAGCTTGCTACCTAATCTAGTTGTATAATAAACCTGACATTGTGTATTGTATTGTCGCATTTATTTTATTCCTCTTGGATGAAAGCATCTCCTAAATGCATAAATATAATGTCAATGTACAGCAAAATGAGCGTACCTCAATAACAAAGATGAGGACATGAAAACACTGCATTGTAGGACTGACCTGGATACTTTCCTCAATGAATACTGCAATACACAGCTGTGCCCTGCACTCTATTTCTGGCAGGGCCACAGTGTAAGTGTGTTTACTGCATTGTTCTTAGATCTTGTTATACAAGCTGCAGCACTCCAGAATACCCAATGACGTCATGCCAATTAGACGCTCCTCTGAGCTCGCACAGACCCCCGGTGGTCGGACTGAGCTACTGCATGTATCAGGTGTCTTGCCTTAAACTAAGTTTCTACTTAATTGCAGGAGTACGTGAGCTGTGAACATAATTTCCTGTCTCTTGTAGGCAAGCTCTAAATCAATCATTTAATATAACCACACTTAATTTATTACAGAGACGTTCTGTGACAGACACGCTAGGCTATTATTTATGTGCGCGGGGTGCAGAAATCAGCTGCTGTGCACCTGTGTCCCCAAATCATGGGGTCTCGAGCAAAATACAAAAAATGCAAATTAGCCTTTTGTTTACCCAAAGATGAGTTAATTTGGCAAGACGCTCATTACATGTCTTTCTGGCCAGTGTGGCTTTTGGAGCGAGTCGGATCCAGGACGGATCCTTGAGCCAAGAGCCTGTCGAATAACGACCCTCCACCATCGCAGCTTTTCACACAGAGTCAAGGCCGCAGCAGGAGGAGCATAAAAGACCTGCAGGCTCCAAGCAAATTTACTGACATCTGAGCTGGAGCTTTTTAGTTCTGAAAGACACACAATCTTGAATCTCATTCTAATTGCATTGGATGTACTGCAGGTCCTTATATCTGAATCACCAGTGCATGTTGTTGACTCCAAATCAGGTTACTTATATTATTTTACCTCATAATAGAGTGCAATCAAAGGAGAATGCGCTATATTTCTGTTTATAAAAACCCTCATGAGCTCTTCAAACATCTTAAGGAACCACACTCAACATTAAAGGATCGGGTTAATAATTTATGAATCTTATGAAAACTGATTATAAAAATAAGTTCAAATGATAACATTTAATGATGAAGTTAAAATCATCATATACTTACCTCTATGCTTTTTATTCTTCAGCTGAACTAAAATAAGATATTTTGAAGAATGTTGACAAGTTCCTATTGACTTCCATTGAATTTGATTTCCATATAATGGACGCCAATGGGAACCAAAACTGTTGCCAACATTCAGAAACAAAATTCATCCAGACTTGCAATGACATGAGGTTGGGTCATTTTGAGTTGAACTATCCCTTTAATTAGTTTAACATATTAAAAGTATTTAAAGGCAAATAATAAAATATGGTAACAATTTACAGTACGCTTTTAAAGATAAAGGTGCTTTAAAAGGTTCTTCACAGCAATGCAATGGAGGAACCATTTTTGGTTCCACAAAGAACCATTCAGTCAAAGGTTCTTTAAAGAACCATCTCTTTTTTAACATATTTATAATCTGAAGAACCTTCTTTTGCCGAGAAAAAGGTTCTTCAAATGTTAAAGGTTCTTTATGGAACCATTTAAACAAAAAAAGTTCTTCAATGGCATCGTGAAGCACCTTTATTTTTAAGAGTTCAAGATCATTTGTTGACATTAGTGAACAAACCAACAATAGAAAATCTGAGCTAACATGAACTAACAATGAACAGCTGTGTATTTCAACAAAGATGAATAAATACTGCAACAAATGTATTGCCCATTGTTAGTTAAAGCATTTACTAACATGAACTACTAGGACCTTATTGTAAAGTATTACATCTGTTACTAGTATTCAATTTCAAGTTGGTCCAGCTTATTTGTATAGCACTTTTCTCAATACATACTGTAGTCTCCAAGGAGCTCTACAGAAAAATATCATGTTAATGTCATTCAAACTGAAAAAGCGAAATGTTAAAGAAAAACACGCTAATCGACAGTAATATCGACTCAGTGTCTCTGGCCTGCAGGTGCGCGCATGGCATGTTTTCAAAGAACAAAGGGCCCATGTGCGCCCACAACCCTCTGTTTCTAATGACACACGTGTAATCTGATCGCGTCACGTAATCCTGAACACATACAAACTGCAGCTCCCCTCGCTGCACTGTAAAGACACAGCAGTGCACACAAAGCCCAGTATCTCACAGCAAAGAAAGAAGCTACTGTGACTGTGAGATGACACTGAGGCGGGAGAGGAAATCCAATGTAATAATGTATCATCTGTGAATAGACTGCAGTGGTCATTTTCCCTTCATATTTTGCCAGTGGAGCATTTGATATAGTTGAACTAGAGATGAGTATGCTCACATTATGCAGGCATGCTTTGAAACAGTTACTTTTAAGATTAAAGTAGCATTATTGGCATGTTAAAAAGTGAAAAATAATAAATGGGCTTAGTTTTGAAATAATTCTGAATAAAATAATGAAAAAAAAATCAGTGTGGCACAATAAGTATGCAGGAAGCCATTTTGCTGTCATGTGACAAGACAACAGAGAAGACCCCTTTAGGCCCCCCATCAATGTGTGTCAGTATTATTAAGTTTTGTATGCAGTTTGAGTATTTTAATATTTGTTTAACATTTTTAGTCACTGAAGCAACCAACAGATTACTTTTCTAAGTATCAGGAACTTGATATATTCTTAAAATTCGAACAAAATAAATCATCTTGGACATGATTATGTGTCATTGACCCCTAAAATTAGAAAGGAACGGGGATTTGTGATATAAATAAAGCGTAATCTCTCACTAACGAGCACTTCTTGGTGTGTTTTGCCATCACAAAGCAGTGCCTGGTGTGATTCCACTGCAGTGAACAGTCGCTGGTCGAGCAGGAAGAAAACACGCTGTGGATCTGCTGCTCAGAAACTTGGTTTGAAAAAGAGCCCCGCCCTCCTCCTGCCTCTCCTGGAGCCTTATAACCAGATGCCTGTTCTTCAGACGCACATACCCAAGAAACGCACTGGACTTGAGCACAGCTACGACCCCGGAGAGCAGGCAGAAAGCAACCTGACGGAATATACGCGGTTCGCGTTTGTTTTTTTTTCCTCCGAGAGCAGCATCTTGGTTGAGCGAAGAAAGAAGACATGGATTTTTTGAACCACAACTACTTGAGCGCACGCACCCCCTACGATTACACCTTCAATTTTTGGAATGACTATCTCGGCCTCTCCACGCTGGTCACCAAGAACAACAAGCACAGCGTCCCGCAGAGCCCGAACTCCATCACGGAGTCCCTGAAAGCCACTCTGGGCTTGGACGACAGCCCTGCGTGCCCGTGCGTAATCGCGGCCGGCGGCGGCGACGGCGACAGCGGAGGACACCTGGACTCCTGCTGCTGCCCCCCGCCCGCCTCCATCTCCATCCTGGACCTGAAAGAGCGCTTCTCCATCCTGAGCCCCTTCCAGAACCAGAACCAGGGCACGGGAGGGCTGCTGTCCTCCTCCCAGGAGCGGGAGATGGGCATCGGAGGGAGCTTCGCAGGATTTGATCTGTTCGGCGTGGAGAGGAAGATGAGGAAACCTGCGGCGCGCAATAAGCAGGAGCCCAAGATCTGCGTCTTCTGTCGGAATAACGGCGCGCCGGAGGAGGTGTACGGCTCGCACGTCCTGAAAACCCCGGACGGGAGGGTGGTGTGCCCGATCCTGCGGGCGTACACATGCCCCCTGTGCAGTGCCAACGGGGACAACGCGCATACGATTAAATACTGCCCTCTCTCCAAAGACCAGCCTGCCCAGAGAGTGCTGAAGGGAGGCAGAGCTGTGGGTGGTAAGCGAGTGAAAATCTTCTAAAAAGACTCCTATAGACTTACACGTATTGCACTGAACATTTTCTTTCAGATGACTGTTCTGATTGACTGGCTTTCCGAGTCTTAACTACTAGGCAAACAAATAAGATGATATCAATGTTTTGTTAAACGGAAGAAGAAAAAAAAATCTCTTATATTTTTATAGATACTTTATTTCCATAGTTTATTGCATACTTTATTCATAAAAAGCTATTTTTTCCTTTTCACGCATAGGTTTTAGATGTTTATTCACGACTCATAGTCACATTTTGTGTGTGAAAGAAGATGTTATTTTTCTTTACAATGGGAAACGTGAATGTTGGCACCAGAGGAGTTGCTCTTCTGTTCAACTCAAGTATTTTCTTTACTGTAAGCTAAGCTTGCACCTCGTTTTTGTCTTTAAACCAAAGTTTATTTTGCCATTAAGCGATTTTAAAGAATGTTCCTTCCACATGTCTTCATTTATGAACTTTAGTCCCATTCCGCTCTCTCCTGAAAGTCCACTTCGCAATTTCCTGACATTTGCCAGCACGGACGCGCAGAACAACACAATAGAGGCTCTGTTGCGCGTTCATGTTGTCAGCATAACTTCATAATCGGCCAAATTATTTCTAACCCCACTGACAGAGCTGGGCATTTTACATTGCAGGGTCCTTGTTACATTACTAACATTAAGTGAATTTCCAGCAGCGTCGCTCGTTAGTGTGTAACACGAACGCTGTAATGGAAAGTGTGCCCGCCGGCTATTCTTCTGTATGAGGTGCCCTTTCAATGTTTACACCCCTAGTAAGGGGAACACACACTGGAGGAAAAAGAAATATATATATATATATATATATATAAATAAATATATCCTATGGGTGCCTCTCTTCAGCTCCATGCAAAGTTCACCCTTCTCCAAAACATCCTGGGTGAGCAAACGGGAAAGGGAGAGGTTTATGACAAACAAACAAAGGGTCCACGGTGGAATATAGCACGTATGAATGTTCTTAATAAAAAGCTTTTTGTAAAAACAATGTATTTGCCCCTTTTTGCATTATGTACAAGAATGAACCCCAAAAAAACAAGAACAAAAAAAGGATGCAAACATATTGTGAATGTACAATTTGACACTTGCAGGACTGCACATTTCTGACAGTTATGTTTACCAAAGGAATTCAATTTTAATGAAGTAAGGAGCATAGATTTGCTGTATTGTAAATAATTACCGAAAAAAATGGAAAAGAATTAAGTGATGTCTATTCAGTATTTTACCGTTTAAAAGTGACTTCAGAGGGAACTACCTCACCAAGATTTTGTACTTACATGTAAAATGTCAACAGCAGTTTATTAATATAGTGTACCATTTATAACAAGCGTTTATAATAGTATTTTTGATCTTTGTATAACATAATTGTATTTTTTTTCAGTGCATTCTACGGACGGAAGTGAAATCCCAATAAGCTCTAAGCATTGTTTGCTAATAGGTGACAGCTGTACATAATATTAATAATAATGATGATGATGATGATATCATGCATTTTAAGTTGTTGTTCAATGTGACGTTCTTGGTTCGTGAGAGAGAGACTGAGAATCAAATGTTGAAGACATCAGCCAATTTGCCACTTTTAACTGAGGTTTGTAATTAAATTAAAAGAGTAAAAAAAGAAACACTGTTGAATTTTCTTATTTATATTTTGTCACAATTTCCCTGTATGCTGCTGTGCAGAAATTAAAGAGATGAATTCACTAGATAAATAAACAGCTTATGAAACGGTTCAACTGGTGCTTTCGTCTTGTCGTCCCTGCCGATTGTGTTTAGCAGGCCTACGTGAGCCTGTGTCATTGTCACAATCAGGGTCTTTGTGAATCCCACCTCATTCCCATCACCACTCAAGGCCTCTCTTCACCTACACAGGCCTTTCCTCTCTCAGTGTTACAAAAATGGAAACAAAGAAAAGGAGAACAAAGGAGAAGCTTCTCTGATCATTTAAAAAGCCGTGAAATGAGAACTGGAGTTCTGAAGCATCTATGATGCTAGAATATCATGTAAGAACAGATTTTAAACCACTTGCTGACTTTATGAATGGTTACATCAGACAGGGCATCAGACACTAAACAACTGAGGACCACAAACAAACTCTCGTAGAAACACGGTAGGAAACACGACAACTTAAAACATTACTTGGTCTAAAATTAGCTCAAAATATCAGACATGTTTGATATCCTCCGACTAGATGCCCAACATACACTCACGATTTTCTGTGAAAACAACTCTAACTGCCCTGCAGATTGGCTCTGACTTTCAGCAACTATATGAGCTTCTCCAGATTGTAATTTGACGCAAGTTTACAATTCATTTGTAAGTTTCAATGTCAGTTGGAAGTTTCCTCTTCAACCAAAACAAACCAAAAATGTTAATGACTAATCTGGCACTGGGTCATTCTATAATTGTGGGTACATCTCATGTCCCTGAAGTATATTTTTAATATATTTTCATCAATATAAACCCCAATGCTTAATTTTTTCGCACACAAGTATATTTTTCCCAATCACACTACCATATTTTGAAAAAGCCATATCTTTTGTTCAGAAATGATGTTTATATCACATACAACCCCGGTATTCACCTGTCCGATTTTGTAAAGTTGCTCATTCTACTCTGCATTTAAGCATGAAAATTACTACAGATCACCTTTATTTATATAGCATTTATACAATATAGATTGTTTCAAAGCAGCTATGTAAGGTCATGTTTGGGTTTTTGGGAAACATTGTCAAATTCTAAATGTACCCCTAATTATAGAATGACCCCACTACACAGATTTTTGTCCAATCAGATGCCATCATGAATGTCAGTGACCCTCCCACTAACAATATAAACTAGCAATTTTAAAAGGAATTTTAAATATTTCTCAACTTTTTGTTTCAATAAAGGAAAAGGTAAGGAAATACATTAATAAACTCAATTTCATGTACTCTCAGGGGAAAAAAAAAAGCTTTCATTGGGACAGACTACACTTTCAAAATAAACTAAAATGTACAATTTAGGTACTAATATGCACCCTTTAGGGGAAAATAAGGTACAGAAGTGTACCTTTTTTGAGAGTGTGGGGTTTATATAAAACCTCTAATGCTGCGGTCTCTAATTTTAAAATCACAAAAGCACCTGACACGTCACCCATGAGAGTGATGTCATCAGGCAACCTCTGATCCTCTCACAAAGGGGCGTCCGTGTGAGGACAGAGGGCCTCTCTATCCTGTCAACAGGCCTGTCCACATCTTTCCTTCCATCCCTCTCTCTTTTTCCCTTTTCTCATCTCATTCAGATACACACAGCTGAGACACTTCATTAAAAATGGATAAATACAAAGTGCAATAGGGATTTATATTACAGCAGACAGTTGCAGAGAAGCCCGGTGGGTATGGTATCTCACACACACACACACACACACACACACACACGGACGTCTGGATAACAGCTTTTATTCCCCTGTTACTGCAGCCCATTTTCAATGCAGCGGGAGGATTTTCATAATTAAGTTAGTTCCGCCATTTATACAGAGAGTCTCATATGATTTTAGCCAGAACAATGGAAAAGGAAAGATGGTTTTTATTACAAAACAGCCTTGAACTTGTTCCCCTTTGATTTCTCTTCAAGACATTTATGGATTAATGGAAGGTTTTGCACTCATGTAATGTTTTTAATCTACTCCTTGTGTTTTTTTGAGAGTTAAGACCACATACCGATCATTTCAACAAGTCAAAGTGGCATTTGAACAATGGTAAAATGAATACTCTATTAAACATTCTTCCTCTGTGAGTTTAAGTGGAATAAATGATTGGAGAAATCTAATTTCACCAGAAGATTAAAATATTTTGATTAAAAGTTATGAGGTCAAAAGAAAATGTAAAAATAAAATAGATAAATCATAGGTTATAAATGCAACACTCTTCAAAAACTGTTTAAAGCAAGTCAAAATATCATATTGACACCAGCTGGTTAACCGTAATTGCGAGAAAAGGTTAATTTATTCTGAGAAAAGCTCCAGAAGCATTTGTTTTGTTATCTAATGCAAAGACATTCATGCATTTTTAATTGCGTCTCCACATTAGAAGTCTCCAAATGCCTCTTGGAGCCATTGTAACTCTCACATTCAGTTTTTCAGAAGCACATAGACTAACAGATGGAACGGTATCTATCAAAGCAGTATGAAGACAGTACCCTCAACCCATAGTACATTAAAAAGGAAGTGATGTGACCCTATTCAAAAGGAACAGCTTTGAAAAAGTGAGGTGTGTTTCATAGAAAACCAGCTTTGACAGGACCTCCTAACCTGGTGGAAGTGCAAGCGGTTGTACATGGTAATCAGGGGTGCGACCTCCGTGCTAACCAGGTCTGTCTGCATGGTATCCGGCCCTGCTTGAGCGTCCCGGGCTCTCTTAGACTTGGCTGCGGGCCAGCCAGATGCACTCTGCCCTCATCCTGCACTGCTGTCTCCCGTCAAACGGAAACTTGCAGGGCTTTTGAACAGAATGGAAACATATGCCGGGATCACATGACCGTGCTCGCTTCTGAGGCCTGCCCTACAGCGGCTGCATACATGTGGCTGAATGTTTTGGATCAGGTTCGAGAGCTCGCTCCAAGAATTTGTTGGGTGGACGAGCTTGGTTTTTAAAGCTCGGTTCGAGCCAGTTTCTAGGGCACGGGGGTTAACTAGACTTCCTCTGCTTTTCTCTGAGATTAAAGCACAGAGCTGTCATAACCGATTTCAGCAGCCACTGAGCTGACATGTTTTGCTATACGGTATAACACAATAACAGGAATTCTTCTTCAGGAGGAAAGGTCTCTGCGGTCTTTAAGTCAGAACGCTTTAACTTGAACTCTTAAGTAACTAAAATGAGTTTTCCTCTCAGTGGCCACCAAATGATTTCCCATGAGTCTTCGTTTCACTCTGTGGTCTCAAATACACAACAAATGAGGTGACCCGTGATCCACCGAGCCAAAACCTCTACAAGCTTCTATAACTTTCAAAATCATTCTGTGTTGTGTTCTGTGTAGTTCTTCCAAAAAGTTGTCAACACACAGTAATGGCAATGTGATTACTTCTGGAAAGAAATGTAACTAACTAGTCAAGCAGATTTAGCATGTACCTGTGATTTACATTCGTTGTTTTGTGTGTTGCTATAGGATGTAGATTGAAATGGATCATGTGAACCTGGCAAAAGTCAGTCTTGTGGTCACTTCCCCCTTTAATACTGAGGGCTGCCTGCTGGCTGATGGGGCGAAGGCATAGAAGGAAAGAAGAAAAATAGTAAAACGAAAAAAAAAAAAGAGAGTATGTTTTTCAAAAGTATCTTATGCTTAGCAAGGCTTCATTTATTAAAAAAAAAAATGTGTGTGTGTGTGTGTGTTTTCTGTTTTCTGTTTTAATATATTTAAGATTTTTCTGACCACAAAACTACATTTTCAGCAGTCATTTCTCCTTTTTCAGGATTCTTTGATAAACAAAAACTTGAAAAGAACAGCATGTATTTGAAACAAAAATCTTTAGTTCTTTTAATGTGACCTTGCTGATTAAAAGTGTTCAACTTATTAATAAAATTAAAAAAAAATCAACTTTACAACCTGTTTTTGGGTTCAGTTTAAGCAAGAAATATAGCATTTTTAAGCAATAGTTCGGGTTAAATAAAACTACCCAGAAGGTTGGGTTAACAATTTAACCCAACCACTGAGTCAAAACAACCCAATCGCTGAGTTTGTCCATATTTCAAAATATTGTTATATTAATATTATTTTTTAAAATACTATATCTGAATGCATTCTGATTAATAAAGATGAAAAAGTCACTGGTACAGTGCCTTGCGAAAGTATTCATACCCCTTTCATTTATTTTGTTATGTTGCAGCCTTATGTTAAACTACTTTAAAGGGGTCATCGGATGCCCATTTTCCACAAGTTGATATGATTCTTTAGGGTCTTAATGAAAAGTCTATAATATACTTTGGTTAAAAATTCTCAATGGTTGTGTAAAACAACACCCTTTTTACCTTGCCAAAATCAGCTCTGCAAAAATCATCTCATTCTGGGCGAGGCTGCTTTAAATGCAAATGAGTTATGCTCGCCCCGCCCCTCTCTTCTCTCTGTGGATAGACACACCTGTTTACATTAGCCGCATTTAGCGCGTTTAGCCGCTACACTTGCTAACTAGCACATTATCAGGGAAGACGATCGCAAAGATTCATAAAAAAACCCTTATACTGTGAAGCTGGATCGTGAATAATGTGCGCGAACATAGACGGATATATGTAGATCGAGAGGCGCATTCCCTTCACAAACAAATGTAATCCACTGCATCTTCAGCGGCTCAGATGTCAGGAGTAAATGATGACCACTATGTTCATTATTAGATCCAGCAACACAACACCTCAATCGCTCAATCGGAGATGGATGCTAAGTGAACTTAGCATCCAATGACCCCTTTAAAGTCCTTTTTTTTTTTTTTTTATCAGTCTTCACTCCATACACCATAATGGCAAAGCAAAAAAACAGGTTTTTAAATTTCTGCAAATTTATTAAAAATAAAAAACTTAAATAATTCCATTGCATAAGTATTCATACCCTTATCTGTGACAGTTGAAATTTAGCTTAGTAGCATTTCTAACGTTTGCAGATATTACTACACTTTGAATGGAGTTAACCTGTGGCAAATTCAGCTGAATGGGTATGATTTGGAAAGGCACATGTCTTAGTAAAAATTCTAACAGGTGAAAATGCATATCAGAGCAAAAATCAAGCCATGAGGTTAAAAAAATGCCTGTAAAAGGATTGCATCAAGCTACAGATCTTGGAAAGAATTCAGAAAAGTATCTGCTGCATTGTAGGTTCACAGAAGCATGTAGTCTGTTACCCTTAAGCACTTCATGGAGAAGGGCCTTGGTTATACTGGTGACCAAGCAGCTAATGGTCACTGTAGCTGAACTCCATGATCATATGTGGAGATTTGAGAAACCAACAGAATGACATCATTGCAACACTCCACCAATCTGGTCTTTATGGTGGTGTGGCCAAACTCAGTCCTCTCCTCAATGAAGACACATGAAAACACACTTGGGATTTGCAAAAAAAAGTACCTAAAGGACCCTCAGATTTTGAGAAACTCTGAACCTTAATGAAAACCCAGTCAAGAGCATTCAGAACCTTGAACTGGGCAGAAGGTTCACCTTCCAACAGGACAATGACCCTAAGCACACAGCAAGAGTGGCTTATAGACAACTGTGAATGTCATGAAGTGGCCCAGCCGCAGCCTGGACTTGAACCCAATCAAACATTTCTGCCGAAACCTAAAAATGTGCATCTGCCCCCGTCCAACCTGACAGAGCTTCAGAGGTGCAAAGGTGAGGAGAAGAATGGTAGATAAATGCCAAATGCTGATGTGCAAAGCTTGTCGCATCCTACCCAGAAAGACTTGAGGCTGTAAAGGTGTTTCAGCTAGGTACTAAGTTAAGGGTATGAATACTTATGCATTGTACTTATTAATTTTTTGCTTCGTCATTATGGTGTATGGAGTGCTAATTGATGTGGGGGAAAAGTTATTTAAAGCAGTTTAACATAAGACAGCAATGTAACAAAACGTGAAAAAAAAAATAAAATAAAGAGGTATGAATACTTTTGCAAGGCACTGTAACTTATCTACAGTAACTAGTGTAGTCTGACAATAAGACTGTGAACGGTGTACTCCACTGGTCCTGCAGGGGGCGTCCTGCAGCTATTAGAATTAGCACACTGGCAAGTGAAAATCCTTGAGAAACAGCTTTTGGAATTGTAGGGAAAAGACAGTCAGTAGGTAGGTAGGTAAGTAAGGAAGTCAGTAAATACATATTTAGAATGATTGTATAACTTAAGTTTTAGGCAGTCAATAAAAACGGAATCAAGGGAATTGATGGGATGTATTTAAAGATCAGAAACTCTCTCACACTGCTTGTGTGCGTGCGTGTGTGTGTGTGTATATATATACCATATAGTAAACTCTTCTTTTCATGTAGCTCTGCTTTTGATTCCAATCAGCTATGGTCTGCCGTGAGATCAGAGGAATCAGTGGTAAATACATATTTCTGCTTTGATGTTTGGCTACAAAGAGGCCCGACTCGAACACGTTGTTCCAGAGCAATCAGATGCTTTCCAGGTTCATTATCAAACAGAAAGCATAAATATCACACTACCGCCCATCAGACTCACTAATAACGCTTGGCAGAGCAAGAACGACTGTGTCTCTGTTTCCTATATACTGTATGATTTGTGTCCCTCCTTCAAATGCTAGATTTATCACCCAGAAGACAAAAATCATAAATCTGATCATTAGAAAAAAGTAATAATTCACTTCTTCTCAAGCAGTCACAGGATTCAAGTTCATTTCACAAACAGACAAGTTATGATCCTGTAATAGTTAATCCTTAGTTATAGTGCTTAGAAAGTGTAACTTAGAAAGCGTCACTATTTATTTACAGTAACTACAGGGCCTTGCAAAAGTATTCATACCCCTTTATTTTTTCACATTTTGTTATGTTGGACCCTCAGACTGTGAGAAACAAGATTCTCTAGTCTGATGAACCTCAATTCCAAGCATCATGTTTGAAAGAAACCAGGCACTGCTCATCACCTGCTGAGTACCATCTCAAAAGTAAAGTGTGCTGGTAGCAGCCTCATGCTGAGGGACTCGTCAGAGTAGAAGAAATGCTCAATGCACCAAAATATAGAGATAGCCTTAATGAAAACCCAGTCCAGGGCATTCAGAACCTCAGACTGGACAGAAGGTTCACCTTTCTGACAGGACAATCACCCTAAGCACACAGCAAGAGTGGCTTATAGACAACTCTGTGAATGTCCCTGAGTGGCCCGGCAAGAGCCTGGGATTGAACCCAATCAAATATTTCTGGAGAAACCTGAAAATGTCTGCCAGCCCCTATCCAAGCTGACAGAGCTTGAGAGGTGAAGAGTTGAGGCAAAGAATGGCAGCTAATTGGCAAATGTTGATGTGCAAAGCTTGTTGCATTATACCCAAAAAGACTTCAGAATGTGAATGTGCTTCAGCTAAGAACTGAGTTAAGGGTATGAATACTTATGCAATGTACTTATTTCAGTTTTTAAAATTTGTAATAAATTTATGAAGTTGTGACAGTTCTGTCTTCGCTTTGTCATTATGGTGCATGGAGTGCAGATTGATGTGGAAAAAAGTAATTTAAAACATAAAGCAGCAACATAAAACGTGAGAAAAATGAAGGGGTATGAATACTTTCGCAAGGCACTGTAATTCCATTCTGTGTAAAATCATATCAAACTTTAAAGCTTTGTTAACAATAATAATAATAATAATAATTAAAAAGATCAAAATAACACCCTTAAAATAAACAATAATGACTTTAGAGTCAAATAATACAAAGTATAAACAAAGAAATTAATGTAATTTACTGTAGCAGCAAAAAGAAAAAAAGGGCCATTTTGTGGTAATCAAAATTGTATTGAGCCTTGTAACCAGTATTTATTAACTTGTACTAAATCCTGAATATTCCTTTAAATAGAAGTTGAGGTTCTTTTGCTGGACTGTATTACTTTTGGTCATTGGGTACTGGAATGTTCCCACTGAGCAAACGAGAGCTGCTATCCCATGTGGTTGTGGTTTGGGCTCTGGGTTGATCGCTGAGGATGGAGGAAATTACTGCAGCTTCCTGCAATATGGTGCCACCAGGTACACTGAACACACACACGCACACAAAGTAATAAATATAGTTTATGTGTAAGTTAAATGAAGTCTTCAAGTAGAGCACACAAACCACACACACGCATTCAGCATAACTGTAGAGAACAGCCTTGAAAACACACTCAAACAGAAGCACACAGTGCGGAAACACACACTTCCCACATAATTGTACCCTGTGCAGGCTGCAAGAGAACAACACATGTACTGATATACATGCAAAAAATGTCTTACTGTGCCTTCAGTGAAACTAACACACACACTTTTTTGGATTTGTAAAGGTATGGTAATTAGTTTTATATTGTTCTGCTTTGGTACTGTGTTTTGTGAGTCTGGGTAAAGTAATTTGCTTGAATAAATTTGCATTAATGTTCTTAGCGGACATTTTCTTACAAAAGCTGCTTACAATAAAACGCACAAATCATGTTAACTACCTAGCTTCACAACAGAAAGCTGAGAATACAGAAAGCTTAATAAGACAAGCCTTAAATGGCAATGAGAAGTCTATTACAACCTCAAATTCCAAATGTGAAAATGATTATCCAGTTTTTCCCTAAATAAAAATAAGCTAAATAAGCCAGGATGCTGTTGTTTATGAAGTGCATGAATAGAATCACATCTATAAATTTACCATTAGATTCACTTTGTTTTTGGCAGGTTATCAGTCTTGCAGTTGACTTGGGTTTTTAGGAAATCCTGCATGCTGGATTCAAAGATGGAGCTCTTCTGCCCTCTAGTGTTATTTATGGGGTAAGAAAAAATACATACGGTGAAGACCACACTGGAAATATGGGATTTAAAAATCATATATAAACATGAAAGTAAACAAAGTTTTGAGATTTTGAAAAAATCAACAAATGTAAGCTATGAGGTTTAAAAAAAAAGAAAAAAGATTCAGTACTACTTCTAAGTCACTAAACAAATTTATGACACTGAAAATATGAACAGATAGATGTTTTCTCTGAAACATTCACCATTTATACTAGACAACATGAATTATCAGGTTTTACACAAAAAACTTGTGAAGTCCATACCAACTCCAGCCTTGCTAAAGCTAAATAAATAAATACTAATACATTCTAAAAATGTTCAAATTTGAATTAAGTTAATTCAACTCAAAATTACTATACTGACAGTAGAGTTTATATATACAGGCCCAACAATATTTAGAAAATATATATATACAGTACTGTGCAAAAGTCTTAGGCCACTAGTATTTTCACCAGCTAAAAATGGTTTAAAGTAAGTTATTTCTATCTTTTGCTGTAGTGTGTCAGTAGGAAATATCAGTTTACATTTCTAAACGTTCATTTTTCCATTAATTATAATAATCCAGTGAGATTTTTGTATGGAGCACAGGCTGTTGTCAGACTCCTTGTGCAAACAGAGATCTGATCTCTCCATCATTCAATCCGGTCTGCCTTAAGAATCAGAAAAAATGGAAAAAATAAATCCAGAAGAACTGTGGCAACATCTCCAAGATGCTTTAAGATAAAATATATATAACATAAAATGAGGATGCTGTCAAAAACAATGTCATAAATAGATTTTCTTTATCAATTAACTTATACTAACTAAAATAAATCAGCATTTGATGTGACCATCCTTTGCATTTAAAGTAGCTTTTGACCTAGGTGCACTTGAGCAGAGTTTTTCAGGTAGCTTTGCAGGTAGGTTATTTGAAACGTCTTGGAGATGTTGAAACAGTTCTTTTGGATTTAGTCTGTCTCAGTTTTTCTTTTTTTTTTTTTTCATTTCATTCCAGAGACAGACTGGATGATGGTGAGATCAGACGTTCGTGTGGAGCACTGGCTGTTGTCAGAATGCCTGTGCAAACAAAAATCTCACTAGATTATTACAATTAATGGAAAACAGAATGTTTGGAAATGTAAACTGATGTTTCCTACTGACACACTACAGCAAAAGATAGAAATAACTTACTTTAAACCATTTTTAGCTGATGAAAATACTAGTGGCCTAAGACTTTTGCACAGTACTGTATATATATATATATATATATACAGTATATATGTGTGTGTGTGTGTGTGTGTGTGTGTGTGTGCCTATATACTGTACTCAGTACGTCAATAAAAGCTTGTTTGAAAAAAAAAAATAATAATAATAACTTGCTTGTACGTCAACTCGTGTAACAGTAGATGTCACTGTTGCGCAAGTCATCGAGAAGACTCCCGTATTCCCGTATTCCTTGCCAAATCAGGATTCATTTGAAGGAATTCAAGTCCATTGAAATCCTAGAGCATCTTGGAAAGTGTACTCAGTGTCATGCACCTGTCGAGAGCAGCAGGTAACCCGCAGCGTTCAACTTCATTTTATTGTGCAGCATTCATTTTAGAGGTGTGATCTAATTAAGGTGAAAAAAATTAATAATTAAAATAATGGGTAATCCAATAATACTTACCTTCTACATGTCGTTATTATAATATTCAAAGCGGCATTTTTATACTGTGGTTTACTGTATTTACAGCGGCGTTTCGCGATCAAAACGCAAATAACGTTCCATTCCTCTCGCGATAACACACTTCTGACGTCAGACACCTCACAATTGGCGCTAATAGGAGAATATGCGAAAAGTGACAGACAGTTAACACGTTGAGTTCGTTTGTTTGCAGAGGAAGCTAGAAATTGAGTCAAATTTTAAAAAAGAGGTTAAAGTCACTACTGGTTAAAGCCATGAACAATGTGTGGCGTCATTAAAACCGAGCAAACGCAGAAAACAACAATCTACTGTAATTTTAGGCCCATTCACCACCACACCAACAGAAGGTAAAGACATAATCTTTTATTTATTTCTGAAATATAATAGCGTACATACTGGGTGATTCTGTTGGTCAGTCGTGGCTTGTGCAAGTTATATTTTTGCATAACCGTTGCCCATGGATGTATTTGTAAACAGGGGCGTCGCTAGGGCTAATTATTCGAGCCCCGAAAGTTTTTACTCCAGCCCCGAATGTTTTTTTGTATGGCCCTATGATTTCCACGGAATTTGTCAAAGTTTAAATTAATTAATCAAAAGTTGGTCATTAAACTTAAACCAAGTCGCGATATGGACTAGTATCTGTAAATATTATGCCGCAAAAGGCTATTTAAATATGAATCCTGCACGTTCTGCGTGTCTTTTTATGAATGAACGGCGCGCATGCGCGGTTTCGTTTTCTACACGTAATACTGACGCGTGCAGTGATTTCAGCGTCTGCCGTTTCACTAAATGAGGGCATAAATACACTAGTCACTTCATGAGCATTTCACTGTTTCATTTGAGTAAAACAAGCGTCAAATGTATACACAGAAATGTAAAGGTATTCACGGCAAGTCGGCAACCCGTCAAAATAAAAGTTCGGTTTAACTTTATTCATCATTCAGTATAATGTACGTGCCTACTACTACTACTACTACTGCTAATTAATAAAAATGTATGCATTTTTTTTTTCACACAATATTTCTTCCATGTTTTACATTTTAATAGTAAATCCCCTTTATTTACTAAAAATAAAATATAATTTTCATTAAAAGATCAATTAAGTCAATATTTTATACCTTCATCTGATAACCAGAAAAATACACAATACAGAATTCCATAAGGCTATTGTAAAAATAAATAAAAGCTGTTTTATGCATTCAAATAAACAGACATGCTAAAACATATTTGGTAACAATAAAACGTAAAGTCAGAAAAAATAAACATTTTATAGGGTCCCAAACATGTAAATTTTCGTAACTTTTGATAAATTGACGGTAAATTGTATAAGATTCATGGTTTAAATTAATTACTAATTAAATAATTAATAAAATTAAATTTAACCATTAAAAAGAAGACCAGAAAAATGAAATCAGAAAACAATTTGAAAAAAAAAATAATAATAATAAATAAAACGAAATTTGGGGGAAAAAAAAAAAAAAAAAAAAAAAATAGGCCCCTCTTTTTGCATGCATCTATATATTTGTTACAATTATAAATACGTTTTCAAATGTATTATTTTATTTGTCTAACATATTTTTGTAATGTTATAATTTGTTATAATACTTTGATATGTTTGCTATTTGCAGTGATTACTATTTACTATTGTTAATAGTGTGACAAGGTCTTTAACCCCCCGGTTTAATGCCCCCGGACCCACCTAGTAGGATCCAGGTTCAACCACTTGTGTCTAACAAAATCTTATGTGAGCATGATGTGAGCTCACACTGACTACCACTAGCCCCTGATGTTTTGGCACCAGCCCCGGATGTTTCAAAATCCTAGAAACACCCCTGTTTGTAAATAGCTGGCCGTTTAGCTAGGAAATCTGTTACGGGTTTTCTCAGCAGTCTTTATGAGGAAAATGGTATTTGTTTCAGCTCAAATCATCATTACATATTACTGTATTTATTCTTATGTCGTGGTGTAGTAAGCAGGACAGTGTAGGCCTACAGTCAGTTGGTCAGTAGCCTACATTGAAAAAGTTCAGTTAGGCTGGTCAGTAGACTAAGTTGAAAAATCATTTCTTCACAAAGGATCCTGAGCTCTTCAATAATTTTTTTTTTAAGATCTTGACCGACTGACTGTACTCTATTTAATTGTTGATTTAGTGTGCTTTGGCAAACACAGTAGAGACCTAACGTTGGTTGCTAGATATTTGAATTCACTTTTAGGAGAATTTTGTGTCTAATTTTGTGTATGTATTCATGCTGAACTTACTACAAATGCATTTACACATTATGTACTTAATAAAAATACCTTGCAATTGTACTTTTAGTAGACCAAAATTATGTGGAAGTAGTGCTGAAGTCCAACTAAAGACATACTTAAGTATATTTGATTGTGTTAAAGTGGAACTATTGCAATTATAGGGTACAGTGGGGCTAAAGACACACCTTAAGAAAAAATGTGCTGTTCACTGCGCCTAAAATGTAATGCAGAAAAAATGTGTTTGTATTGAACATTTATGGAGCAACAGATTTTGTGTGACAATAAATCATACAAGTTGTTTATTTTGTTTTAAAATCTTATAAATGTATGAGGTGGCAAGGGGGGGGGGTAAAAGGCTCACTAGCATGGGGCAAAAGGCACACAGTATTATTATAAATACTTTAGCTAAAATAATGTTTTTTTTTTTTTGTTGTTTTTTTTTTTTAAATAATGTCTAAGTTAATACTTGTTCAAAACAATCACTTTAACAAAGTTTGTGCTAGTTTCTGCTTATTTAAAAAAAAAAAAAAATACGTTTTTTTCAATAAATATATTGTCATTAAAATATGTTAATAAAAATATATATTTTTAAGTACAGAAACAAAATCATTTTAAAACAAAAAGATTCTAAAAGCATTGAGGGAGATCCCATAATAATTTCATATAGATGTACAGTAGTAACAACAAATTCTGTTTTATTATATGATTTAATTAATATCATGTTTTTGAATATGATGGTTTCATTCTAAACATGGTGATTATCTTTAAGGTGGACATCCAACATAAAATATGATATTTACCATCTCAATCTAACCATGCCATGTCAATGAATGGAAAATCAGCCATCTATTATGTTAATTATTGTGCCTTTTTTGCCCAAACAACAGGGGCACTTTTTACCCCAAATACCATACTTTTACATATGTTATTTAAAAACTGAAAATCATTAAGAAGACATTTGTCTCAAAATATATGCATTCATTTTAGTGATTCTCATTTGCTACTTAGATCTACAGCATTTTAAACAAACATCAAATATTAGATGAAGTAAGCACAGAATCAACTTTGCACTGCAGCCCACGATTGCATCAAGGATCAGACAAATTTGCACATGCATCTTGAAAAGCAAATGTTTTAGAAAGTGCTGCGCCACGTTTTTGTGCCATCTAGTGGTTTAGAGGAAAATAATACCCTGGGGTATTATTAATAATAATACCCCGCCTTATACCCCGGGGTGCTTTAGCCACATTGTACCCTAATTTAAATATTTTGCATTTAACGCAGATGTTATTTAAAGATCACACAATCCTCATCAATAGTGACATTAAAACAAATTTAGGCTTAATATTAAAAAATATGCATTGTGCACAAGTTGTACTCCAAATAAAGCTTAATTACAACTTTTTTTAAAATAATTTTTAGTAAGTCTGTAATATGTCAGTAATTATGTTAATAGACTTGAACTATACTTAGTATAAAATAAATGCATTTTAAATCTGTTACTTTTTACTAAGGTCCATTTATTTATAAATAAATAAATAAATAAATAAATAAATAAATAAATTTGAAACAGACTTGCTTGTTGTTTACAGTTAGTTGAAATATTTGGCATTAATGCACGAAAAACCTAAACATTCCTTCTTAATTTAGTTCATGAAAATAAGTCAGTGCAGCATAACATGTTGTAAATTTTGTCATAATTTAATTTCACTGTGTGCTCCATCCATTTAATTGTGTAAATTAGATACTTTATTGATTGTTTTTTTTTAATTAGAATTAACTGAATTTAGGTAGTAGATTTCTTGTTCCCATGCATGTTTTTCTTTCAGACTGTGTAAGGAGAATAAATAATGTAAATATTGTTATTTTATGTGTTTTGCACAAGATATATAGGAGTAGATGTGTTCATGTTTAATGTTTCGTTATTTTGGGATTTAAAGAGATTTCTGCCATGTTGGAGTTTTGTTGGTTACCATTGTGCAAGAGTAGAGCTTCTAGGTCTCTCTCTCTCTCTCTCTCTCTCTCTCTCTCTCTCTTTCTATATAAACTAAATATTATTATTATTTACTTAAACTAGTGCTAGCAAATGATTAATCTCATCCAAAATAAAAGTTTTTGTTTACATAATATATGTGTATACTGTGTATATGTATTATGTATATATAAATACACATACATGCATGTATGTATTTAAGAAAAATGTTATGTATACAAATTAAAAAAAATATTTATATAAAATATCACTTATGTGAATATAAATATATACATGGAAATACATGGAAATATTGTAAAAAATATATACTGTATGTTTGTGTATTTATATATACATAATAAATATGCACCTATATATTATGTAAACAAAAACTTTTATTTTGGATGCAATTAATCACGATTAATCATTTGACAGCACTAATTTAAAGGTAAATGGTAATGGTAAAAGGCAGTCAGTTTCTTTTTATGTGAGTTCATTTGTTGACATTTTACAATATTTAATTGGTGGAAATTTGGCATCTACAAAGGAGTCCAAGCGTTTTAAAATACCTGATCTAATGATATTCATTAGGTGTGAAGAGTTTGTAAAGCTTTATTGTTACCTGTGCAAATATTCACTAAATTCTCTTGCAATTGTTGTTTTAAGCGCTGATGGATTTGTTTGGTATTTCAGCTATCTTGTTGGTGTAATTGTGCTGGGGGAATCTTTTATCTTCTCTCTTTTTTAAAAAATCTTGTCACTAACAAAACCCAGTAGAATTGATATAACAGTGACATGTACTTGGAAGCCCAAAGTCAGGCTTGGAATTCTCTCGTCACATTTTCACCGGAGAATCCCATAAGAGCAGTCGTGCTTTTGTAGTGGGACCCCTATGAATGTAAACGCAATATGGTCACAGCCTGGCCCAGGGTGGGGTGGGTTTGTTTTCACATGCTTAATTCAGTTTGTCACCTTCATTCAGGGAGCTTTGAGTGCCCTAATTTGTGTTAATGAGGGGTAATAAAGTCATAGTCCCTTATTTTAGTGCCGGGGGGGCAGGAGAGAGAGAGAAAGTCTGGCTGACTGTTCTCCTTTCTCTTATTCTCCCCACCTATCCATCGCTCCTTCCTTCCGTCAAAGCTAGAAAGCCTTGATCCACTGTTCCGTCCTCCCGTGCGGCTCGCCTCCATTGTTCCTCTAATTAGATCTCTTTTGTTGGGTTAGTGCCGACGCCATCTGCTCTGCTGTCACGAGCACGGTGGGTCTAGGGCAGGGGCATTGTGATGGTGCAGCCCATCTCCCCGCTCCCCACAACGGGCTACAAAAGAGCTGGCGTGTCCCCGGCGCACTCACATAAGGGCCCTTTCACACTTGATGGAATTAGGAAGAGATTGATGTCCCTGTGCTCAGGCAAGACCATAAGAGATTTGTAGAGCTGCATGCAGGACAAGCAATGCACGTCGCTCGTTCATACTACGTGTAGATCTCAGCTTGTTTGAGTAGAAAGTGTGTGAGGGGTTAAGGAAAGTTATTGTAAGCCGTTAGCTGGTCATGTTAAAGAAACAACGGTTACATAGCACGTGTCAGCTGTTACACTGGATAAACTTACGTCGGGAAACCTTTTGAGCTGCCTAAACATTGTCGTCAGAGCTGTCAAAACTTGCCTGTGTAAACGTGAGGCCTGAAATCTCATTTGAACATGTGGAATGTGTAGATGAAACAATATCAACATGTTTGATATTCCTAAAGTGCATGGAGTGTGAAGCTAAAATGTTAAAAATTGTAGTCTGTGCCCATCATGCACTACACGATTTTCTATAAATCTGTCAACTCACATCTGCTTTGACTTTTGTAAACTAGGATCGACGAGTCCTGTAAATCAGGGCCAAAATCTGGGTAAAAGTGTATTGTATTCCAGCCAATTCATAAACTCATCTTTAATCAAAAATGATGAATTTATGAAACTGTAAGTAAATATTTGTCATTTAAACTTTCATTTCAGACTTAATGGCATTGTTTAAGTCACAATTTGGGTGAGATCTAGTTTTGAGGATCTGACAATGTCGTGAGGATGTTGTTCTGCAGTCTGTAGGTGGCAGTGTGGTTTCGTCCACATCCTCCGTTATCATCTTACAGCTCTAGCAACAGGGATTGACTACAGGTACTGAAGGACAGTTCAATCCAAACATCTATCTATCTGATGCATGAGAGGTATGCCTGAGAATGCAGGAGAGAAGCAGAAAACCAGAGAGATGGAATAAACCGCTGTGAACCTGCAGGGTAGAAATGATATAGCAGCGTCAGGTTTGATGTGTTTGCTAATGCATAAGAGCGCTGCAGCTTCTCTGTATTTCTAGTCTGGAATACATGAAATGCTATTGAGAATAGAGTCATTAAAAATGCAGGTGAATCAGTTTTCATTTTAAAAGAAGGTGTTTTCTGTTTTTCAATGGACAACGAGGGGCGATCCAACATAGTATCAAAATTCTACATTTGTAAACATGTTAAAATGGCTTAAAACTGACATAAACTATATAGACCCAACAATCTGCATAGTTATTTTAATGATGTGCACTAAATAATACAAAAAAAGTATGGTTTTGTTAATGTTTCTTTTAGGATGATAAAGAGTATATTATGCAACCTGTCCATGTTGGCATCTATTCAATGTCTCAAGCTTTTACTGAGGAACTGTTAAGTTGGCAACAAAAATACCATAGAATTGACTGAATGCATGATATTTTCCCATCCCCCCCCAACTATGATTACTTGCATTTAATTGTGTGCATTTGAGCCATTTTTTGAGGTCTTGACCCACTAGTTGAACCACTGATCTACCTCTCGATTTTCTAAGCATTGTGAGGTAATGCATTTAATCCATTGCCTTTCCACATATGTCTGTTTTCTAAATCACTATACTGGCATCTTAAGATAAATAACCAAACGATGATGTATCATGATGCACTTTATTACAGTACTTGCAAGACAAATTTCTGCACTATACAGCATACTACACATAACATAAAATAAATGTACAGAACTTTATGTAAATTTGACCTTGGACCACAAAACCATTCTTAAGTAGCACGGGTATTATTTGTAGCAATAGCCAAAAAAACATTGTATGGGTCAAAATGATCGATTTTTCTTTTATGCCAAAAATCATTGGGTTATTAAGCAAAATTCATGTTCCATGAAGATATTTTGTAAATGTATCAAAAATAATTTTTTGATTAGTAATATGCATTGCTAAGATCTTACACAACTTTAAATGCGATTTTCTCAATATTTTGATTCGCGCCCTCAGATTCCAGATTTTCGAATAGTTGTATGTCAGCCAAATATTGTCCTATCCTAACAAATCAATGGAAAAGCTTATTTATTCAGCTTTCAGATGATGCATAACTCTCGATTTGTACATTTTATGGGTTTGGTTTCTAGTCTCATCCGCGTCCAGCAATTTTTGGCTGTACAAAACAGCTCATTTTGGTGCTTTGTATTGCTAATTGGTGTGTCTTACCATATTATAATAATGTATTATCTTAATTATGAGCACACTGGTTTGTAGTGCAAACAGTTTTATCATTTACTGCACGTTGATATTCTTCTCATCATTTCCCTAAAGCGGCTAATGACCTGGAAGTCTCGCCCATAGGCTTACTTTCACTTTGAAGAATAAGGTGGATAAATTTACTCACACTGATGGAATGTTCTCCATTAAAATGTAACCAACAGCAGTGATGTCATTGTAATTTTTGCGTGCTAAATTCGCGTTGGTATTGCTAAAAAAGCTTTGCTTTGCATCTATTTAACCATTTATAGCCGCCTTTACACTGTAAAACAGTATTGTCATGTGTTGATTCTCACGTAGCTGACAGAAAACCAGACGTGCTCTAATGGCATGACAGCATCAGTGCTGCCCATATAGTGCGTTTCACTTACACAGAACTAAAGCTAAAATCTAAGCTTCCTTAAAACTTAATTTTACTTTTGTTGCCTTGCGTGCACTAGTGTGTTTCCTTCAGGAAATGCAAACGTGGTTTATTTTGTCATGTCAAAAGTAATCATACCTTTAAGAGACCAGTTGCTTGACAGAATTCACAATAACAGAATGCTGTGATGTAAAAAAAGGCTCTGGTCTGTTTCTCTTTTCAATTTCTCTCACATTTTCTGTTGTCAATCAGTCAGTGTAAGTTATTTTACTCACATTCTTATTTCTCTCTGCGCAGGCATTCAAGATATTCCACGCCTTGCTTTCATTCCAGTCCGTTTTCCCTCCTCCATTTTTCTCACCCCCCAAAAATCCACAGAATGCTTCTCCGACCCTGTCTAACAACAAACACACGTGAAATGTGTTACTTTAGCTGCAAACATTTGGCCTGGCATTAGTGATGGTGCTCCAGGCTCATGTTGAAGTTCTTATAGTCGGAGAGTCAAACCTGATTAGGTTGAGGGGCTGATACGAGACCTCGGACGCAGGTCAGCATGTTTGCATGTTCACATTTTATTATCACAGAACTCATTTAGAAAATCAGCACCACGCCAAAAAAACTTGCTCTCAACAAAATGTTGCACTAAAATAAGTCAGATTATACTATTTGTTTTTTTGTTGTTGTTGTTGTTGTTTTGAATGATTTTACTTATTTTTACATTGTATGTATAATTTATATATAAAAGTATATAATTAAATTGTAACTGGAACATCAATTTTCAAAAGCTATTTTTATTGTTAGATGAGGTTTTAGAAGACTTCTATTTTAGATTGACCAAATAAATAAATGTGGGCACATTTATTTTCTAAGTACAGATTTTTTTTTAGTTTTAGTTTTTGTTTGCAATATAAAATATAAAAATAAGCTATGATTAGAATAATTGTCATTTATTTTCAATTGTTATTTCCAACATTTTATTATTAGACAAAAGTCTAAATATTTTGGGGGTTTAAAAAACGTCTAGACCTAACGAATAAATTTTATATGACTCTGAAATAGTTTCAAACATCCATTGGTTTAAATATTGGAAGCTGCATTCATACATTGGTTACGTTCATACACCTACAGATATAAACAGACACAAAAGGCAGACACACTTAACTCTATCCATTCTGTACCATGTTCAGAAAGGAAAAGGAGGGGGAGAAAAAAACGCTCTCATCCTTGCAAACACTAGGAATCTTTTACAGATTTCACCCTTGGTTGACCATCACTTTCTTTTTCTCTTTTTCTCTAACCCCTCCTCCTCCTCCTTTTCAGGCCTCGGCGGTCCGCTGCTCGCAGGGTTAAAATAAACGCTAGCAGTGAACCATATTGCGTTCCCTCCTCTAATCTCTCCTTATTCACAGGCGCGTAATTGGTAGTCAATTTGCACTCCCCCTTCACCCATTGTGCTGTATTTCCCTCTGACAGAGTGCGGAAGATAAATGACCGAACCGTGCCAGAGGGACCGCAGCTCGCCGAACACAGGCACCCTAAATTCATTACACCAATTTCCTCTTGTCCTGCTCTCCAAAAGAGAATGAGAGGGAGAATAAAGGAATGAAGATGAAGAGAAACAGTCAGATGGTCTTTGTAAATGAGGGGGAAAAGGAAAAAAGAAAGAACAGACGCGAGAAGGAGCATTTGGACTTGAGCGCATTCAAAAAGAAAAGCTGGTTTAACCATTTAGTAGGACTATAAAAGAACAATAAATGTTATTTTTCCCCATAAACTAGTGTAAAATAAAATAAAAGGGAAATATTGAAACACTAATAATTCATCAATATAGCTTATTCTGAAGAGCAAAAAAAGATTCTGTAATTTTTTTATCAAAATGTATTCATTTTCTTTGCCTCTGAATAAGTATAATAACTAATTTATGATCCTGTCTAATGTTTGTTCTAATGTTTAATGACATTTTCCTTTTATCTGAATTGACAAATACAGCTAGCAATTCATCTTGAACAACACGATATAGCTGCCTGATCATTGTTTGTTTCCTTCATTCTAAGTATATATATATTTTTTTGTCTTTTTTTTTTCTTTTATTCTGTGAAACTAATCTGCTGATTCTGTTATTTTTTGTTATTTACTGTTGTCATTTGTTCTATCATGTATTTATTCTTTCTACCTATTATTTGTTTTACAGTATCAATCACTTGCTTTTTTTTCCTCTTTCAATTGTTTTGTTGTTCGTTCTATTATTTATAACAGAACAAACTATCTATAGTTTGTTCTATTATTTATAATAGAACAAACTGTCTATAGTTTTTTAACTCTGTCATTCTATTTGTTCATCATTTGTTCTTTTATTAATTCAAAGTTTTATTGTATGAATTGTTAGTTTTATTATTCTATCATAGAATTTGTCACTGTTTAGCATTCTTTTTGTAGCTCTACTTAATGTTCTATTGTTTAATTTTCTTTTAATTTTATCATTTGTTCAGTCATTTATTCGCTATGTCTTTGTTTGTTCTATATATTGGTTGGTTGTTCATTCAGTCAGTTCTAATTTTATTTTTCTGTCATAGAATTTTATTTGTTGTTTGTTTTAATGTTTTATCTATTTTTTTAATTAATTCTTTCTGTCAAAATGTATCATCCATTCTATAGTTCAGTTTTTTTTTTTTCCTTCACCACTATGCTCCTTACACCAGAGTCTGGTATATCTTTTTATTAGGGATGTAACAATATAAAAATCTCTGATATAGTAATATCACAACATGAAGTCCACGATACTATATTATTGTGATATTAAAAAAAAACAAAAACAAATGAAAACTTGGAAAAAAAAAATACATTTTTGTACATTTTAAAGTTAAATTAAGTAAAAAAAAAAAAAGTCTGAATTGACTTGTACCTGAACTTTAAAGGGGATTCAACCCTCTTTTTATTTGTGGTAAACTGTCTCAGTCTAATTTATATTCACAAAGGTGTTTTAGAAAGTCAAACAAATCAGAATATAATAACAACAACAATTTTATATTATTGTTATTTCTATGACCATAATAGCCATATATTGTAAAACAATTGCACTGTAAAATAAATAAAAGTGATTATTTCACAGGTATATTATTTTTTGCCTTAGAGTACAGTAGGAAAATTACTTGAAAGAGATATTTTGAATTTGGACTGCAGTAACGTTACCCATTTTAGCCGCTAGCTGTCAGCAATTCATACTTTAGTTCGTTTGACAGATACTGTGCCAAAACGTAATGGCCAAAACACAACTTTAAAGACTTTTAAGTTAGAATAAGAAGTTAAATATTTTTAAAAAACTACACTTTTTGCCCAGAAGACCTTTTGTTTCATATCGTCATGTGACCACGATAATATTGAGACAGTTTTGCTATCGCAATATCATTACATCCCTACTTTTTATTAAATTGCGCTGATTTACATTCTCTTAGGAAATTATATTACTCAACAAACACTTTCGAAGAAATCTTTAACATCATTAACCCTGAATCCATTTTTCTTAAACTTTTATCTAAAGGAAATTAAAAAATAAATAAATAAAAATCTATATAGCATATAGGTTTTAAATTGCTATTTTATCCACCTTATTCTTTAACGCAGAAGTAAGCCTGTGAGCGAGACTTCTGGTTCATTAGCCGCTATAGGGAAATAATGAGAAGAATAACAACATGCAGTAAATGGTAAAACGGTTTGCACTACAAACCAGTGTTCATAATTAAGATAATACATTAAAATAATATGGTAGAACACTCCAGTTTCCAATATCAAGAAGCAAAAGGAGCTGTTTTGTACAGCTAAAAATAGCTGGATGCGGCTGAGAATGAAAGCCAGACCCATAAATTTTACAAATGGCCGTGCCCGCTCTTTCTGGAAAAATGAGATGGATAGTATTTCAAATATTTTAATTATAGTAATAGCCAGTGAAGCTGGCATGGAGTTAAAAAGCCAACCAACCAATCTGTTTATTTTGTTTTGTTGTTCTGTTTCTATTTTATGAATATTATTAGATCCAGACCTTAAAGCTTTACTTATTGATTGAAAGTAAAAGTTTGCAAAACAAACCAAATAGAACACAGTTTGAAGATGATCTAGCATTTCCACTGTTCTGAATTAAATCATTAAATAGTTTTTTATTCAATACAATATATTTTCATAGTTTGTGTATCCTTGAGTCATCACAGAATTACAGAGATTCAGAGATTCATGCTACTTTTCCAAGGGTGCATCCACACTTTTGGAGAGTGCTGTATTCCTTGTATCTGTTGTTCATTTTCTCTGTTGTTGTATCTGTTCATCCTTTTCTCATTCTGTCACTCAGTTTACCAACAGTTAAGTACACAGTGGATTTACAATATATTTTGATGTTTTTTTTTTGTTTTGTTTTTTTTTTTTAAACGTAAAACCCTAAAGGCCTTGCGATTAAGTTTTTATGTATGTATTGTGTATGCAGAACCTAGTTGTGTATGCTTTTTTCCTGCTGTCTTCACAGGCTGTGCTGTTCATAACTCTTGTTTCAGCCTTCAAAGCCTTTGGCAGATTAACAGAGCCACAGAAGAGTGTGATTGAGCCGCTGTGGTAATTTATGTATCTTCCCTGGCTCTGCGATTCAGCTTCGCACCTGTTGAGCTCCCACAATCAGCTCTGTCTCCCTGCCAGGGCCGCCGTGGGTCAAACGGCCTCTGTATAAAAGGCAACGGCCGCCGATGTTCTTTTTACCTTATCCGTAGAGTGATAGAGGAGCGGGATGAACGTGAAACCATAAAACTTGCAGATCAGCGCGAGAGATTTTCATTGGTCCTGCTAATGCAGACAAGCTGACATGCACCTTCAAGCTACTTAGCAACACGGCTGCAGATGCCACGGTTCGGAAGACGCCGCAAATGTTTCGCATTAAAGCCTCACGATGAGAGCGAGACAACAGAAATATGATGGAGGTGTAGGGATGGCCGCTTCGAGCGTTAATAAAGATGTCATGTGAAAACATCAAGAGACACAAAGTCTCATTTTCAGCCAAGGTGCTGCCCTCCAGATGTGCGCGAGAGTCGAAGAAGCGATTGGGCCGTAACCGGGCCTGTCTGCCACGCCACTTCCAGCTAACAGGCACAACCTTAGCGCACGTTTGAAGTGAGGGCCAAGAAGTGTCCGGGCCCTTAACGACCAGCAATTTATTACAACACCGTCCTGCTGAGAGCAAAAGGTCAGAGGTCACCTGGTGAACCCCATAAAACCCCACTCTCCTGTTCTTTTTTCTTTTCTCTCTCTTTCCCCGTCCAGTTTTCCCTCTAAACCAGTCTTTGCTGTGCATTTAGCACCTGTTTAGCACCTTGGTTCCTTTATGAGGTTTGTCAGGTTGCTCTTAAGTGTTTCATGGTTGCAGTTCAGGGGGCAAATAAGGGTAAAGCATGTCGTTCGGTATGCAGCACAAAATTGGCGTCTTACTGGATCAAGTCCATATCCAATGCAAATAAAAGCGTTATTCCACCTTTCAACTACTCAAGATGCTTGTTGGAAGGTCCTGTGTGAAGTTTTACTTTTGGAAGATGACCAGCTAAGCGTTTTCCCCTCTATATGAATGGACCTCTCATTCTCTAAAGCATTAAAACATTAATTGCACTGTTCAGTGATTACAATGTGGCAAGTTTACAGAAATGTGAGATTGTAAAAATGTTTTTCAGGGGCTGAGATGATTTTCCTGAATCCTCTGACACAGCTGGCTCTGGCTTCAGCATGTGGTAATGTGAGAGATTCTGGTTAGAGGCCAGCGAATAATTTCTGCACAGCATGAACGGTAAAATTTGGCCCACACAGACTCCAAAATGAAGAACGCTGGGGGGTTCCCTTCCGACGAGCACTACTAATGTTACTGGCTTTGCTTGCGACTGGGGTGAAACGGAGCCCAAAATCCTCAGCTCTGTCGTGAAGACGTTCATGTGCTGTACAGGTTCATTCAGCGTGGAAACGCGAGAGGGGAGGGCAAAGAAATCAAAGAACGTGTCCGCCAGCGAGATTTACTACATGGCTGAAAAACAATGTTTTCGCTTGTCTTATAACCAGAAGCTGAGAGAGAGAGAGGGAAAGGAGAAAGAAAAGCTTGAGCAGAAAGAAAGAGAGTTCAAAGACTAGCTGTTCTTGTTATCTGGCTGAAGTGAAGCAATAAAATTCCAACTTCATATTTCTCAAGATTTCCTAGTTGCATTGCAACCGTAGTTGGACCTGTGAGTTTGGAGAGTCCAGCAGCATGTTTGGCTTTAAGCTTCCTTTTATCAAGTTTCGGTGTTCATTTTTGCTAGGTATAGGAATCAAGTAGAAATTGTCTTCTCTATGTCAGAATCAAAAAGTGAAGGATTGATAGGGATCACCTTATTAGCTCTTGCTGGTAGTTGTCACTACACCATGTGGTTTATTTATTTATTTATTTATTTAGTTAGTTAGTTATTTTAATTTTAAAAAAATACAATCTATATACTTTTTAATCTCAAATAATCATCTTGTCTTGCTCTCCCTGAATTGTTTTTTTTCTAGTCCATGACCGTTAGGATATGTCGAAAAACTCCCGTCTCATGTTCTCCCTTAACTTCAAAATCGTCCTGTATTGCTGTTTTAACTTTTTTGTTAAGGGTGTTTGCTCTTCTTTGCGTGTTCACTTTGCAAAGACTGGGTCGGTACTTTGCAGCGATGTACACTGTAAAAAACAAAAAACACAATTTGTTGTGTCAGCTTAAAATAATTTGCTACCCTGCTGCCTTAAAATTTAAGTTCAGTCAACTCAAATAAGTTTAGTCAACTTGAAATGTTAAGTTGTACTAAGTGACAACTTAAATATTTGTGTTTGTTAAACTTAAAAGCTGGGTAAGTAACCCAGCTGCCTTAAAATTTTAAGTTGAATCAACTCAAATATCTAAGTTGTCACTTAGTACAACTTAATATTTCAAGTTGAATAAACTTTTTTAAATTGACTGAACTTAAAAATTGAAGGCGGCCGGGTAACAAATTATTTTAAGTTGACTCAACAAATTGTTTTTTACAGTGTAGGATGATTTTGAAATAATTTTTGTTGAGGGAGACAACTGACATACCCTAACTATCTTGAACCAGAATATACAGAGTTCAAGCAAAGCATAACAAGATGATTGTTTGAGATTACAAAATGTATATAAATTGTTTTTTTGTTTTTTTTTTTAATTAAAATAACCGATCATTTCGCTAGATAAGACCCTTCGTCCTAGGCTGGGATTACTTACAACCGCATTTGGGATCATTTGAATCCGCATTTAAACTGCTTTTTGGAAGTTCAAACGTGGAGCACCATATCAGTCCATTATATGGAGAAAAATCCTGGAATGTTTTCTTAAAAAAAAAAAAAAAAACGCAATTTCTTTACGACTGAAGAAAGACAGACATGAACATCTTGGATGACAAGGGGTAAGTACATTATCTGTAAATTTTTGTTCTGGAAGTGGACTTCTCCTTTAAGAATTTAGGGCGATATGATGTGTTGATCAGCTGGATGAGATCAAGCTATATTGTGTTTATGATTGTATCTGGTAGATATATCAGTGCAACATAGTTACTAGAAACTGCAAACGAGAAATCAGTTTGGTTTTGTGTGTGGTAAGATACAAGACAGCTGTATGATTTCTATGAGCGAGTATGTGTCGTGTTGTGGCCACATGACTGAGTGCTCAAACTAAGCGCTCAAAAACGCAATGGATTCAAATATTAGTCCATTCATTCTAAGCAAGCAGCTATTAAAAATATTAACGTAATACAGGCGTTTTTTCCTCTGGTGATTTGTATTTGTTGTCATGGTATGTTATTAGCGTGTCCCAAAATTGAAAGCGGTGGCACACATAAACACCATATCAGATTAGATAATGTCTCATGTAAACAGTCCACCGAATCTTTCAGTCGGAATGATTTTAAACAGAATGACAATAAAAGTGTACATGTAAACATTTTGCCGACTTCATTTCTTAAGCTAAAAAAGCAGTAGTTTATCAATAAGTTATTAAAACATTAATGCACACTCCTTGCTGTTTTTCCCTGACACATTAATAATTATTATATCTGCTGGTGCGCTGTGGCAAGCTTTTTTTGGGTGCGCTTGAGTGTTTATTAGGCTAAGTAGGCCATTAAATGCTCATTATTATGATTTATATGGTTTATTAATAAACGTGGCGCATAGGCGACTAATGCTTAAAATGAATGACTACTAGTCGAACAGAAAAATCTTTAGTCGAGCACAGCCCTAGTAAGAACTGACACCAAGAGAAGATGAATTATAGAAGTATATGGGATTCAGATCAAAGAGAGAGTCATTGTCAGAACTCAAACAATTCAAATACCACATAGAGTCTGTCAGAGGTCTATATTTATCTAGAGAAGTTCACTCTTCCTCTCAGGAAACGCCTGTGAAATTCACCTGTTGTCTGTTACAAACTGGCTTCAATTAGACACAGTCTGTGTGTGCTGTTGTTTATATTTTAGTGTAAGATGGTGTTAGTGGTGACAGTGTTAAACAAAATGTAATAGGTTCTCCTAATTGCTTTTTGGCACACTGGCCCTTAGTTATTCAAAGTTAAACATCCAGTTGGGCTGCACTGACTGTTGACTAAAGCTGATACAGGCTATAATGTACATCACAACCTGTCAACACATAGACAAACACATAACATTGCGGTCCACCTGCTGCACCCACGTCACAGAAATGCTTGTAATATTGGCGAGGAGATGGTTGTGTAATGAGAGTGGGGTGGATGTCAACCTCTAGTGTTTCTGAGTGGTAATAACCATCATTTTCTCAGAAGAAGAGTGAATCTGACCGTGACCTCTGACCCTTGAGAGTGATTACACTCATGTATGACTATTTATCACAGGATGTTGATGAATGGGTGAATAATTTTTCCAATTAGGGTGTGATTTCAAATGCAAATGTTTTTCATGATCTGGGAAAAAAATGTAATAGTGTTTACATGTATTTTTAAATCAATATCTGCTTATGGATCCAAAATTCGGTTGTTAGGTCTGACATCAAGTGTCACCTCTTCCGTGACTTCCGGGTCCAAACGCTCTAACAGATGTCATGAGAAAACAACAAACGGTACTAATTATACGCGCACAATGTGATATAATACTACCAAAAAATTATAATCCTACCCTTTAATTCCATACCGAAATGCCAGACAGCCAGACGATGAAAATATAAATGAAAATAAATAACAATAAAAAGTATTTGTGTTTGGGACGCTGTGAGTGTACACCGTACATTTGAAAATGTTTAGCTTAAATGTTTAATATAAATAAACAGTGCTCGTAAACGGCTGCAGAGATCATATTCTCAAGTGAAATGAGTTGAGGTTTGGACCCGGAAACAGCATTCGTTGGTGCCTTTGTTGGACACATTACGTCATCACTTAACAAGCCCATACGATAAACGTTCATTGTAAAACGAATAGTTCTGGCTGTAAAATTCAAGCCGTTTACCTAGCACCAGTGATCAGTTTTCTCAATTTATTAATTTAAAATTAATAAAAAACACTTGTGTTGTTATTCATATATTATTAGTATTTTTGGTTCCACTTTATATTAAGTGGTAAAAAATATGTACAGTGTACATATTGTGTTCATATTGTATTGCAAAACACTTTTGCTGCTATTGAGGTGGGATACAGGTAAGGGTAGGGACAGGTTTGGTGGTATGGGTTAAGGTGTAGGCAGTGGGTCAATAGCTTAATTATAAATGTAATTACATGCAACTCTATTTATTGTTAAACAGCTTATACACTAATAGTCCAAAGTTTTTGAACAGTAAGATTTTTAATGTATTTTTTTTTGTCTCACCAAGCCTTTGTTTATTTGATCCAAAATACAGCAAAAGCAGTAATATACTGAAATATTCTTACTATTAAAAATAACTGCTTTATTAAAACGTAATTTATTTATGTGATCAGAGCTAAATGTTCAGATGGTCCTTCAGAAATCATTGTAATATGCTGATTTGCTTATTATTATTACAACTATTATTATTATTATTATTATTATTATTATTATTATTATTATCATCATCATTATTATCAATATTTAAAACAATTGAGTATTTTTTGTAGCGTTTATCTGAATTTATTTATTTATTTATTTTGAATGAATGAATGAAATTATAGCAAGGATGCTTTAAATTGATCACAAGTGATGATAAAAACATTTTATTATGTTACAAAAGATTTCTATTTCAGATAAATGCTGTTCTTCTGAACTTTCTATTCATTAAAAAAACCTGAAAAACTACTCAGCTGTTTTCAACATAATAATAAATGTTTTTTGAGCAGCAAAACATCACATTATAGTGATTTCTGAAGGATCATGTGACTGGAGTAATGATGCTAAAAAATCAGCTTTAAAATCACAAGAATAAATTACATTTGAAAACATATTCAAATAAAAACAGTTATTTTAAATAGTAAAAATAATTCAGAATTTTTGCTGTACTTTGGATCAAATAAATACAGGCTTGGTGAGCAAAAGAGACTTCTTTAAAAAACATTAAAAATCTTACTGTTCAAAAACTTTTGACTGGTAGTGTAGATCTCATATTCCAGTTCTTTGGGAATTTTATTTTGTGTGTATGATGAAATACAATATATAACATATTTTGGTCCCACTTTATATTAGGTGGCCTTTTCTACTATGTACTACTATGTAAAAAAAAAAAAAAAAAAAAAAAAAAAAGTACAGTGTACTTACTGTCTTCATATTGTATTGCAAAACACTTTTGCTCCTACTGAGGTTAGGGACAGGTTTGGTAGTATGGGTAGGTTTGAGTGGGTTAAGGTGTACGGGATGGGTCAACCATTTAATTTGAAACGTAATTACAGGTAAGTATGTAAAAACATGTATGTCCGCTATAAGTGCATTGCATCAAATGATTAATTAAATGTAAGTACACAGTATGTAAGGTCACCTAATATAAAGTGGGGCCCTTTTTATTATTATTCTTTTTTTGTTTTAGCTTCTTTTATCATACTGTATTCTATGCCCACTTTTTACTATACACTGAATTTGAGCCAAACAGCAACGCTTAACCCTAGTACAAATGTTGTAACATACAGATTCTTGTGGCCTGCTGTTTCAAAATAGTATTCCGTTTTACTCCACAATCTTGTAGGCAGTATTTTTAGAGTTGATGTGGCTTTAGCAAGCAGCGGAGACAGAAGCAGGAACCTCCGTCACACCGCATCAGAACTCTAACCCAGACAACGCTGTCAGCGTCTTACTCCGTGTCTCCTCCGCTGGGCCGCCATGAATCATGGAAATTGATTACGCTGTCACGTCCCAAATCCCGCTGCCCAGAGCTTGACCGCACTTGTGTGTGACTATCCACGGTCAAGCCTGCTTAGGAGCCGCGCAGCCAGCGACCGTGGCGAGAGGCCAGCCCTTGAGGACCAACCTCCAGGGTCAGCAGGCCTGAGAGCGTGGAGAATGGAAGAAGATTGTTCACGTCGACTGCGGGGAATGAAGACGTGCTGCTTCACATACCAGAGCCAAGCGCTTCTCTTGTTTCCTCTCTCTCTCTATCTCCACTTGGCCTCTCCGTTTCCTTGTCGCTCGGTGACATCCATCTTAATCAGGTGCTGACGACATCATCTTTGAGAACGGATTCCGAGACTCCATGGAGACCAGACCATCTTTCTTTCTTTTTTTTCCGAAGCAACATTCTTGCGGTCAGTTGATGACCACATATTTCAGTTATTCTGAAAAGTCTCCAAAAGATAGAAAGAGAACATGAGGAAATGAGGTAATGTTTGTCTTTAATGATCACTGGTTATTCGTTTTTTTAAAAACGAGAATACAGACGCCCACATTTAGTCGTTCAGTCTGCTAGCTTAGCACTCTTCCCTTGCTCCCTCGCTAATGGCTTCTGCAGATTGTTGTTCTTTTTTATTGTAAATATAAATCTCCTGTAACAAGCTGAAAACACCCGTAAATCTTGCGTCGGCTTCACATCGCAGGAGATTTTAAGGGGCAGCGCCCTTCGCTCAACCCAAACGGGCTGCTTTAAAGACGACGGTGTTTGTGGTGCTAGAACTTTGGTTTTTCCTTAAAGACACCAGCGCTAATCAATTGAACTTTATGTAAGATTCTACATTCTGCAAAGCATCTGCTTTTGATACTAAGATTGAGTTTCCACAGTGTTTCAATGTTAACCCAATAAAGAACCGCGAGAGCGTAAAGGGTCTTGTTAAAAGCACCTGGCTCTCTCTGTCTTCCGTGTTCGACTCTAGCGACAAACTGTGAAGGAACCAGATGCAACCGACTCGCACACACGAGGGGAAACGAGATCTGTGGCCTACGCTGAAAAATGCTTAACAGAAATGGACGAATAGCTCGAAGTCTAATTAGTCTCAAAAATAAGCACGGCACATCTGTCTTGGCAAGCTTCTCGCCATGAGGAAAATTTGTTTTGTTTTTTTTTTGTGTTTCAGAATTTTATCTAGAGCTGACAAAGCTTATCTTTAGGTTTTTTTTTTCTATGTGTGTGAGAAATGATAAATTCATATTATGCACGTCAAGAACTTCTGGGAGTTCTGCCGTTGTTGGCTGTGGCGGAAACATTTTTGTCTTTTTTTTTTTTTTCTCTCCCCCTTAGTAATTTCTCTTTCCTGAAATAAAAGTGGTATTCTCAGTTGTAGCAATGGGTCCTATAGATGTCAGGTTGTCGAGCGCAGACTCATACTTTACTCTGGACCGTGGTGGTCACTCGCCATAAGACTGCCGTTAAAACGTCTGTGGTGATTAAAGGGACACTTCGGTCCAGGCTTTTTTGTCGTTAAGTCATCTTACTTGGGTTACCGCAGCACAAAGAAAGCAAGATAATGTCCACAAAGAAAACTCGCCATGTGTCTGTAATTTGACCCGTGAACTTTTCAGGTTATGATATCAAGTGTTGTCTCAAGAACACTATGGGCATTTTCTGTAGCTGTGTGAAAGTACATTCTTGTTTTTGTATTTATGTTTTAGCATTTAAAGTTTTTGTTTTTCTTTAAAGGGATAGTGCTCCTAAAAATAAATTATCATTTAATTGTGACCTTGGACCACAAAACCAGTCGTAGTAGCCTAGGTATGTTTGTAGCAATAGCCAACAATACACAATGTGTCAATTATCGATTTTTCTTTCATGCCAAAAATCATTAGGATATTAAGGAAAGATCATGTTACATAAAGGTATGCTGTAAAATTTCTATCGTAAATGTATCAAACAAAAAAGTTTGATTAGTAATATGCATTGCTAAGAACTTCATTTATACAATTTCTCAATATTTTGATTTTTGCACCCTTAGACTCCAGATTTTCAAATAGTTGTCTCTCAGCCAAATATTGTCCTATCCTAACAAACCATACCTCAGTGGAAAGCTTATTTATTCAATTAAAAAAAAAATTGCAGGGTTTTGTGGTCCGGAGTCACGGCTATATTTATATTGCTTATATTATTTATCTTCTTATATTATTTATTTATAAAGTAGGTCTCATCTTTCATCTTTTTATCTTCAATCTTTATCTGTTTATGTAATATTATACTATAGTATAATAGTATACTCACTGCTAATAATGTTTTGTTTGTTTGTTTTTTCCCCACTGTAAAGCATTTTAAGCTGCATTTCTTGTATGGAAGGTGCTATATTTTGCATCATATTATTTCATTTACTTATTTACTTTCTTCTTTCTTCCTTATTCTTTCTTTAAACAGCATTGGACACCTAGGGCTCTGTGAAATCCATTTTATTTTTTCCCAAAATTATTGTTTTTTTTTTTGTTTTCCACTTACATTTTTCTGAATTCCATTTTTTGTTTGTTTGTTTTTATTTTTGTTTTAATAATTAACAAAAAGCATGTCTAATTAATTTAACAGTTTATTGAAAGTTTTTAAAAATTACATTTTTAAAGCCATACGAAATAAGTTTTATTTTTTCCTTTTTTTTTTAACTTTGTTTTCTGAATTCTGTGTTTTGTTTTGTTTTCCTAGACTCTGTTTTAATAGTTAAATTACAAAATATTAATTAAAAAGCACGTTTGATTAATTGAAATCATGAAACTTTAGAAGTTACAAAATTTAACAGTTTATTAATTAAAATGACATTTTAAGGCCATATGAAATGTTTCTTTTTTTTTCTCAAATTCAGTTTTATTTTTATCAAATTATGTTTTTTCTATAAAGTTTCTGGATTCCATTTTCATTTCATCAAAAGCATTTCCAAATAATTAATTTATAAAATGTTATTTATTTATTTATTTTTCAGAAATACTGTGTTGTGTATTTAGTTTTCTGCTAAATAAATTCTGCTAAATAAATCATTTTTATTTATTTATTAAAAAAAAAAAGTTTTAATAATATTTTTCTTATTAGGGATCGTACTATCATTACATTAAGTAATATATTTCTGTCACAATTTGTTCAAGTTAAACTAAACTTTAATTTTCATGGGTTGCTGTGAAGACCTTTACATTTCTGTTTGTATATGATACAATGATAGTTTTTCTCAAAAGAAAAAAATGATCTCCGAGCAGTTTCTAGAGATTGTTTATGTGTTCATGTACTCATATATTGAGGTGGCAGAGGCTGAAAACACCACAAGTGCCACTCGCGAAACAAAACCGCGCTTTTGCGCCATTCATTTACACAGAGATACTCAGAACATGCAGGATTCATATTTAAATAGTATTTTTTTTTCAATTAAACATTCACAGACAGTAGTCCATATCATCTTTTGATTTGTACATCCAAAATTTGGCAAATTCCGTGTTATGCAGTAAATTCCATTTTTATGATTAGATTCCGTGATTCCATCCTCATTTTCCACATGGCCAAAATCATAGGTCCCTAGGTGACCCCATTGATTTTCTTCACTTTTTTTTTTTTTTTTTTTTTTTTTTTTTCCGCAGAGAAGAAAGAAAGTCATACATGTTTTGACATGAGGGTGAGTAAATGATGACAAATTTTTCATTTTTGGCTGAACCGTTCCTTTAAGATCATACATGAAAGCATGATGCCTAAAAGAAGTTTTATTACAGGAAATGAACCTGCGTTGAATTAGCTTGACCCCAGTGTGAGGACATTCATATTCGTCATAAAATCTCAGGCTTTCAAAATGTTATTCATACCTCAGCGTGCAAGTGTTTCTTTAGTACGATTTTACAGCATTATAAATTTTGGCCCAGGCTCAAATTTATCAGCCGTCAAAATGTTCCTCGCACACGCCGTCCAATCGCCGCTTTTCATTTTCTCATGAACGGAGAGGCTAATGTTATGTAAAAGAAAGGAAGAAAGAAAGAGTGGGTGAAGGGTGAAAAAACTCAACACTTGTATAAATTTGTCAGTCAAAGTTTGCGGGGCGGATCCAGCTGACAGTTTGGACCGGAGTGTGTTCTTGATAAAGGCAGCGGTGCTTGATGGGAACCATATGCCGGCCCTCTGAATCAATGAACCGTAAAGTTTAATGGAGAACCTCCAGGGTGACCCTGGCCATATCCAGGTGAAGTTCTGTGTATAATGATATATAGGGAGGGTCCGGGAGTGTGTCTCCTTTTCTAAGTGATCCATCTCTCCCACCGCCATTAGCGAAAGAAGCTTAAAGTGGCCTATTGGAAAAGAAAATAGGTGCTGTCCTCTGTTTGATGTGTGGAAGTGTCACTTAAAAATGTTGGTCTGTTATCTGTGAAGTCATTTTGTAATGTCGATTCAGAGGTCATGCCATGTTCAAGTGCTCTGATGTGCCGATGCTTGTTTTAAAGGAGGAGGTTTTGGCGTTTATCGCTGAAATGGATCTGGAGTTGTTCACGAAAGAGTGTTTTACTGTGTAAGAGAGGATTCGCCGTCTACTAGCTCGGTTAGCCTTTGAGATCTTCGTGCCATCATGGAAGACTTCCTCACAAGTCCGAAACGTGAACTTGTGCGCTAAAGATGAAAGTTGCTTCACAAACACTCTGAGGAGCAATCAGAACAATTGAGAGCAATGATTCTGCTCGTAGACGGCCAACTTCGGCCTGTTTGGGATGCGATTGATCCGAAGCCAAATGTGAAGTGCGTGATTATGTAGCTCTGGATGTACGGAGGAACAACTGGCAGTGATTAGCATGCGTTTGAGAGGATCTCCTCAGCAGGTCAGCGAGAGCGTTGGACTCGCAGTGCCCAGAGCTGGAGACGTCCCTCTTTCAGCACCTGATCTGTTTCGCTGCATGGGCGCCTTGTTGGGAGTGCGGGATATGGATGCTGTTTTCTAGCCCTCGAGAAACACTAAACAGAATCAGGACCGGGGAAGGACAAGTTCTTTGATCTCTTCGTCTGTCTTCACTGTGAGGGATGCTGGTGTTTGGTTATTATAAAGGGAAATTTGACACCTTCCATGGGGTCGTTGTTGTCCGCCCACGTGATGCAAATGAACAAATGGTCTTGTGGTTTGAAGGACTGTGGGATACAGACATTCCAATGAATTTGGTTTTCAAGGACAATGTTTTCCTATGCTATTTTTGTTGTTTTTGACTAGAAGAATCCATGAAGTGGTATCAGTGCTGATACTGACATTTTTAAATGGTCAGGGGAGCAGTGTGGGACAGATGCAAGTTTCATGATGTATGTTACTGAAAAAGCACCACAGAAGTATTTGTGCTCACTTTTGATTTATTTTTTTCTTCTAATAAATGGTATGCACCTCAATGTTTAAATCTGACAAAAATGTTTTGCCGAAACATTTCAGCTGAATGACTGAAAATGTTGCTTATGCATTATCCTGTGGATTTTATTTTATTCTGTTTTATTTTACATTATCCCTAATTTAAAAAAAAAGTAATGTACTGTATGTTCTTCAAAAAAAGAGATTGAAAAAATGTTTACAATTATGATTTAGAATTTTGTCCCATTAATATAAAATAATTTTATTTTATTTTATTAATATAAAATTATTTTATTTTATTTTTCACATCTTCTGTCTTCTAAAGAGGAACATAAATTAAGCCCTAATTTAAAAAGCTGTTAATTTTTGTATGCACTTTTTATGTTCTCTTGTGTTCCACAGAATTAGATTGATTTTGTTTTTTTTTTTTTTTTTTTTTATGTTGTTGTTTTTTTCCCATTAGTATCAAAGTATTCTTGTTTGTTTTCAGTTATTTTATTTTATTTTTCAGTTTCTAAGCCCTAATTTAAAAAAAGCTCTTTGTTGACTCCCCTCTCCTCAAGTATGTTCACCTGGTTTATTTTTTTATTTTATTTTATAAAATAAAATAAAAAAATAAACCATGCCTTCCTCTTTATTCATGCCTTCCTCTTTAGAAGGCATGAATAAAATAAAAAAAAAATAAAATAATAAAAAAAAAAATATATATATATATATATATATTTTTTTTTTTTTATTCATGCCTTCTAAAGAGGAACATAAAAAGCTCTTCACTGACTTTTTGTATGCAATTTTATTTTCCAAATATGTTTTTTTGATATTGCAAAAATTATTTTGATTATGTTTTTGTTTAATTAATATCAAAGTATTTTATTTTATTGCATTTTTTATTTTATTTTCATATTAATATCACTTATTTTAGTTTGTTTTATTTTATTTATAGTCCTAATTAAAAAAAAAGCTCTTTACTGACTTTTTGCATGTATTTATTTATTTTTTTTAAATATGTTCACTTGTGTTCCGGATTTATTATTATTATTATTATTATTTTTTTATATTGAAAAAAAATATTTTGATTTATGATTTCGAATTGTTTTTTTTTTTCATATTAATATCAAAATATTTTATTTTATTATTTTCCCATCCCCTTATAACATAAAACACTCTTCATTGACTTTTTGTATGCACTTTTTTTTTCTAATATGTTCCAAGTCTTTTTTTTTTTTTTTTTTTTTTTTGATAATGCAAAGAATGATTTTGATTATATGTTTAATTAAAATCAAAGTAGTTTAGTTTATGCCCATTCTCTTCCTTCTAAACAGAGCCAGAAATCAAGCCCTAAATAAAAAGCTCTTCATTAACTTGTCATTAGCTGTCAAGATGGCATTAACGTTTGTTTTCCTTGTGCATTCTTCATCCTGAGGGCCAGCGTGGCTCCAATTCTGTCCTGCCTGAGAGCCACTAAATATCAGTCTTAAGTGCTCTACAAATCCTGTTTCAGCATCTCAAGGCCGCTGACAGCCACGCCAAATGTACATTTTTTTCAGAGGAGGAGGGGAGGAAAAAGAGCTGTGGTTTTCAGGCTTTTGACCAAGAGCATCTGCTGCTGATCTGCTTTTATTTTCCTCATTAAATGTGCTGCTCGTGCACAGAAATGGCTGCCTCCGTGTATTAGCTATTCCTGCCCGAGAGGCAGTGCCCACAAATCAGTCCGTGAGAGGATTCCAAGCCAGAACTGGTTATCACCTCCATTAAACTTTCAGCAGCCATTTAAGAGCTTTTGGAAAAACGGTAGATCAAAAAAAAATGACACATGCTGGTGATGACCGTCGTGCCCGCCGGCTTTGGTGCGACTCTTTTTCACACGCTCTGATTTGCCATGCAGACTAGCAAATTGTGGACGGAGCGCATCGCCATTGTGCGTGAAGAGCATTCTGGGAAAAAGCAGCAGACACTCAATAACGCTCTTCCTTCACGCACGGGGCCTTCCAAGCGCCCAGCTGAGCCGAAGTCTTTAAGATTCTGCCCGAGTCTCCCACATCTTAATACATCTGTCAGGTCTTGTCAGGCTGTCTATGACAAGGTGGATCTTCCAGGCAGTAAAGTGCAATAATGTTCTGTAATTTCCCACATCCTCCTCTAATCTTAGCTAATGAAATTGTCATCCGACACCGTGTTTGAAGAGGACTCGGGAAAGCGGCGCTCTGTAATTGACTGGATGCAGCAGTCATCCCCAGACTCACATCTATCATCTAATCTAGTTATTGCACTCAAAGAAAAAAGACAGCGTTTCGCTGTTTCATTGCTTTTTTCTATCAAAGCGTCTCAGTAAATAAATTAGCCGAGCCAATATTGCAGCATTTATCTGTTCTGTGTGACGGATTTATGTGCATTACAGAATAATGTTTTGACTGCCGATAAGAGCCATGCCGAATTCTGCTGAAAGCTACAGTGTTGTGCTTTCTGTGATACGTAAACCAAACTTTCGTAATATCGTATACTGAGATAATAGCATTTTCTAAATCTTAAATAAACGATGCCGAGCAGAAGCCTGCATTGCGTCAATCCGTAATGAGACTTATTAATGGTAAAGAAGTGTTTGTTTAAGAGTAAATTTTTCACTTCTCAAGTTATAAGATGAAAATAGTTAATGCATGCATTTAATTAAATGGTCCCACTTTATATTAGGTGGCCTTAAAGGAGAAGTCCACTTCCAGAACAACAATTTACAAATAATTTACTCGCCCCCTTGTCATCCAAGATGTTCATGTCTTTCTGTCTTCAGTCGTGAAGAAATTATGGTTTTTGAGGAAAGCATTTCAGGATTTTTCTTCATATAATGGACTTTTGAACTTCCAAAATGCAGTTTAAATGCAGCTTCAAAGGGCTCTAAATGATCCCAGCCGAGGAAGAAGGGTCTTGTCTAGCGAAACGATCTGTCATTTTTTTCAAAAAATATAAATTTGTATACTTTTTAAGCACAAAAGCTCATGTAGCACAGGCTCTGGGATGCATGTCCACGATGCTACGAATTAGTAATGGGTCATTCTTGAACGATTCTTTCATTTTGTACGAATCTTCAATGTGACTCCGGAAAAACGAGTCGTCTTGGGGAGTGATTTGTTTAGTCGCGCATGCGCAACATCCTATTAGGTTCTGTACTGGAATTAGTTCACCTGTTTCGAGTCTTCGGGTTTTTCGAGTCGTTCGTTCATCTTATGGGGCTGTCACGTTATGAACGAACGAATTGAACCCGAAAACTTGTCAGATAAGAGGTGAGGTGAGCTAATCATAGACTAAAGACCCAGGTAAACAATGAATTAATCTTTTCTGTTTCTTATAACATTATAGTTTTGTGTGATCAGTGTTTGTGTAAGCAGTAGATGTGTTAGGGAAGTAACACGTAACATTTTAATTATATTTTGCTAAAATGAACGAAATGACTCAAAAAGATTTGTTCATTTTGCTGAACGAGTTATTTAGTTATTTACATTTGGGAATAAAAAGCTGTAGAAACACTTTTTACTTGCTACTAAATTTCACACTTAGAAAAAAAGTAACACATTGAATTAAATGTGAAATTTCAAAGTAAAAACACTTAAATAATATTTTTTGCAGTTTATATTTACGTTTATATTTTTTTTACTCCAAGAAAATACCAAGTAACGCATTGAATTAAATGTGAAATTTTGAAGTAGAAAGGCTGAAATACTATTTTTTTTTATTTACAATGTTTTATTTACAACTTTTATTTATTTATTTATTTACTGATTTATTAATTTATTTGCATTTTATATTTATTTGCTAGAAAATGTACAACTTTTTTTTTTTTTTTCCATTTTATATGCTACTGAATGTCACAGTTACATAAAAGGTAAGTAACACATTGAATTAAATGTGAAATTTAAAGTACAAAGAATAAGAGTAAGTTTCGCATTTTATATTCATTTGCTAGTAAATTTCACAATTACGTAAAAAGGCAAGTAACACATTGAATGAAATGTGAAATTTTGAAGTGAAAGAATAGTATTTTTTATTTGCAGTGTTATATTTACAACTTTTATTTATGTATTTATTTTATTTTATTTTATTTTTTTGCATTTTATATTTATTGCTAGTAAATTTCACAGTTATGTGGAAAAAAAGACAAGTAACACATTGAATTAAATGTTAAATTTTGAAGTAGAAAGAACAAAATAATATGTTGTTTTTTATTTACAACTTGTTTTTTGCATTTTATATTTACTTGCTAGTAAATTCCTTTAAAATCACAATTTGTATTTCATTAACTCTATTATTTTATTTTTTGTACATAAAATGTGTTTATTTTATGTAAAAGCAGTTCATGCAATTAATTTATGTAAATGCATTTAATTGCAATTAAATATTTCAATCAGTGGGCTGCCCTAGAAAAAAAGCTAATTACAGACTCGCAATAGTCTTATCAATCCGACTTGAGGTTTGTTTTGACTGACTGTGGGTTAAAAGGTCAGTCAATGTGAGGTTATTACTCAACCTTTTGGAGGAGTGGTTGCGAATCGCTCTTTATTGAGAAAGCATGTTCTCGGCGGACAGACAGCGATTTATGCCATAAAGAGAGAAAAAGCACAGGCGTGCAGCCGCTCTACACATGTGCTCTGCTCGTAGCTGTTGTCCAGGCATTTTTAACTGATTTTTGGGGATATCGTAAAGCAAAAGATAAATTTGTACTCCTGTCAGGAGGAGCTCTGCTCTGAGTGCCGCCTCGTGGGATCTAGCAGGAATGCTATATATCCCAGCAAGAGCGCCGTACGCCACAAGCCCCATGACATCATTAGGGTGCCACAGGAAATCAGTCTTCCGTACGCTCACCTGTTCCCCCGACATCCCGACGCACCGTTTAGAGTCAGAAAGATCTATGTGGAGTGAAGGAAATTGAGTGTGCGTCTTTTCAATGTACAACACGCTTTTAAATTTGTTAGTATTCATGCAGCTCACTTATCTTTGCGCTTAGGGTTTGAACAGGCTCCAGAAAGATCTTGGCATGCGCGTATAGCAGAACTGCCACGGCGTATTGCTCGCCTGCGATGGATTCCACGAACACATGGGTCTCATGCATATCTCCGCACGTCATGTTCGATTCACATACGTATTTATTATTTAACTCTTTTCTGCAAGCGGCGGCGATCGGCATCTGCGCGCACCACAGAAGTGCAAAGCATGTGTTCACGCTGTAAATAGATCAATAAACTGTTTGCATTCCTCCGGGGGCGCAAATGTCAAATCGGGGCCCGGATGCTATTGTCCTTTGAGATTAGCCAAAGCGAGGCTCGCCGTGAAATTTCATGGCGTGAGAACAGGGCTGAAGGTGGTTCTGTGTGGCATGGGGTCCTTTGGTTTGTGATGTGGCTGCAGGCAATAAAACTGAGATTTCTACTGTACCTACCAGCTGAGCTTCTTACGGTATCCGAGGCGCACACGGAGCGTAACATTCCCATAGAAGCCGTATCAAAGGCTTGGGCCCTCTGTAATGACATCAGAGCCCTTTGATGTAAACGGGCGTGACGGCTCTCTGGAGGCGAGTGCGCTTTTGCAGAGCGTGAGTAAATCGTGCACAATTACAGTACCAACGGCTAGTCCTACGAGCGATCGCTCACAATGCCTGCTACTGCGGCCTTCCTCTTGAAATATATAACGGTTTATACGCGCCCGCATGCTTGCGGTCATACTAGATGCTATAAGTCTGTCTGTAGAGATGGTTGTAAATGTTGTGTGGCATGCGGTATCAAATATTTATGGCTGAAAATGAGAGTAGGCTGTAAATGGTGCGGGCGTTAGGGTGGAAATATCCGATTAAAGTGTTTCTTAGTTTATTAAATGCTCTGAAATGTGATGCCACAGGACTGTTTGAGATATAATTGCTTCCAGCTATATTATGAACTGTTTGTTTGCTTTTAAGACATGCATGGACGGTGCAATTTAATTAAACAGGGATAATCTGTCATTTTAAAAGACATTGGCAAGCTTTGTATAAGTTAAAAGCAATTGATTGCATCTGTAGCCTGCTTTTGATTATACAAAAGTCAAGCTTGTATTTTTTAAATTGTAGGTGGGGACGAGGTGGAGGATTAGACTAACTTTAGCAATGCTGCGCGGAGAGCCACTTCTGGGACGTTGCAACAAACCACAGCGCGGCTGGTGTAAACCATAGACTGTAAAAAAAACATGGACGTAGTGTCCGTGATGTCACCCGTAGGTTTCTGAAGAGCATTTTTGAAGCTCTTAGTGGGCGGGAGTCGGCCGTCGCCATCTTGGAATTGCATCACTGCATTTTACTCCTGGATAATCGAAAATGGACAAATAGGTGGGACGTGGGTGGAGCTGGTTGCTGAAACCACGCTCACCTAGCGCGATGGTGGTGACAGCAGCGGCAATCCACCGGTCACTCAAGTGGCCACACCCTAAATAATGCAGAACTTTAAGGCTCAATATAAATTAAACGGATGAGTTATAAAAAAAATTCACCCACCTCACAGTTGGCATGAAAGGCAAAATTAGCTATATAGACCAAATCTACTTTTTGAACCAGGCTGTAAAGATTTTTTTTTTTCTGCTGTGAAGTTGGGCATTTTAAACATGGGGAGTCTATGGGATTGACTCCCTTTTGCAGCCAGTCTCTAGCGGCCAGTCGGTGAATTGCAGTTTTAGTCACTTCCATGTTGGCTTCAAGAGGGAGAGCGGGAGGTTGCCGCTTGGTGTAAACACAAGCCTTGACTAGAGTGATCGCGATCATCTCCGGTGGTCGTGTCGGAGCTGCGCCATAGACGTGTGCAGTGTGTGGTAAGAGATTTATTCATCATACAATTTAGATAGCCTCACTTGTAACTTTTTTTTTTTTTTTTAAACCTTTCACTGGTGGGTTTAAAATATTCTATCTGACCCCCCCAGAGTGATTTTTTTTTTTTTTTTTTTTTTTTTTTTTTTTAAGGTGACGTTCCATTTCAGAGTATTTTAGAACGTTCCCTTTATTGTTTCCATGGCGACGCGTCATGATTGTCACGTGACACCGCAGCCACCATAGCGCTGTATGACAGACGTATCGGTTTTAAGTCGTTTTTCCTTTTCTTTTTATTGAAAATATTCACACACTTACCATGTCTTCAACTACCTGATATTCCGATTCACGAACACATGTAAGTGAATGTATGTTGCCGTTTTAAAACCTTTATAAATGATCTGGATCGTGATCTATAACGTGAGATGGGCGCCGCCATGTTTGTTCCCTTTCATTTAGAGAGTCCTGTCAGACGGATTTACAGCACGTAAATTTAGCAGTTTCTACCGAAATACATGCAAGTAAGTGGCTGGTGAACTGGGAAAGGAATGGAGTGAATTATATCATACACTATGTGTATCTGTTAAGAATCAAACACGTTGGCAAATTAAACTTGAATGGATTGTTATTGCTGCTTCCATAGACATCTGTGTGTATTTTACAAACTCTAAATGTATTGTTTTACTAGTACTTATGTGTTTTTAAATGTCTGAAACCTAAAATAAACGTTATGTGGTTGAAAACACTGCATAATTGTGATTATATGCCAAGCACAGTGGGTGGTATTGTAATAATGTATTTACTCACCCTCCAGGCATCCTTGGTGTATATGACTTCCTTCTTTCAGGCGAATGCAATTGGAGTTATTAAAAAGAGATATTAAAAATTGTCCTGGCACTCCCAAGCTTTAGAACGGCATAGACAGGTGTTTCTCTTCATCAGTCCAAAACAAGTCCAATAAAGTGCATCCATTCATAAGAAAAAGTGCAAAAGGGGGGGTCAGTAAAGGTCTCCGTAACGAATCAATGCATTTTTGTAAGAAAAATATCCATATTTAAAACATAAGAATCACTAAAATCACTTTAAACAATTGTACACTGTACTTGCTGCTTTGTCAAGGGGCGTGGCAGTACTGAAACATTGTCTAAGCTGTTCGCCAATCACAACACACTGGAACATCTAACTAATCACAACACATTCCGTTTTTCAGAAGGCGGGCCTTTGTCAAACCCGGAATTAATCGAGCCATTTGTGCCAGGCTGGGGAGAAAGGTATTGTAATAAGGTAAATTATGTGAAAAATAATGAGAGCAAAATCAAGACTTTGTAAAAGAGCATAATAGGACCCTTTTAATTACGTCGAAATACCACAAGTGGAGTGATAAAAACAGTAAAACGGTTGGAGTTCTGTTATCACTAGAATATCGCACTCCTCTCAGCCAATCAGATTCGAGAACCAGAAAGAACTGTTGCATAAATGTGTATATATGCAGTTGATTTGTATTGAAAATGACTTTTTCCTTTGTGTGTGTGTGTGTTTTGTTTGTCTGAGCTTTGTGCTTTGTCACTTTAAATCGTGACTTTTCACTTCATCTTTCGCTGTTGCTCCCTCACATTTGTGCCAAACAAACCTCTGTCTGAACTGGGATTTAGCTTTTAGACAGCTGATCTCGTATTTCATAATATTTGTCTTTATTTTTGTACTGTCCATTGTCTTTATGTCCAGTTGTTTCTTTGGAAGGCACTGCGTCCCGCGCACCTGTAACCTGCGGAGATCGTAAATTCATCAAAATCTAAATCTTTGTAATCATCTTCCTCAACAGAGATGGATAACACCTGAAGATGTTTCCAGAGGACACAGAGTTTTCAGCATGAAACCGAACCCTGGGAGCACTTCGACCTGAGCTTCAGAGAGCATGAGACCGATGTGCTTTTGAAGACGATGACAGATACAGCGCCTTGATTTCACTTGATTAACTGGAGCAAGGAACTCTGTGATGCATCATAGAAAGACCATCCTTCTCTCCTGAACTCTCTCAGGCTTTGAGGTCATTTCGTTAATCACACTAAGACCTTCTGAGTCACAGGTTGAAACACGTCACAGCGAATACATTTCTTCGTTTTTGGGTTCAGTGCATGAAAAAGTAGCTTTGTTTAAAGATCCATGAACATCGTTTATTTTCAGTGATATCAAAGGAATTCAATGCTCCTAATGAATGCAATCTGTTGTCTTCTTGATGCTTTTTTTCCTTGTCAGAGCAAGGAGGAAAATTTTGCTGTCCTGGCTTTCATTTTTCGGTATGACTGTTATTTTAACCTGCACATTTTGTAAAATTGAAAGGTGAACATTCATATTTTATAGATGTTGGTTTCCTATTTTAGCTGTTTTAGCTTTAAGCATGTGTATTTTCCATTTTGACTTCTTCAGGCCAGGCCTGTTTTATATCCATTGCATGCAAAACTTTTTATTAATTCTGAAGGCAAACATCTTGAAATATGTCTTTTTGGAATATAAATTCTTATTAAATATTCCCAGATCAATGGAAATAAACGTCTCTGCTGGGGAACGTTTCGGGGGAGAGGAACTGAAATGGAACACCACCTTTTTTTCGGTATGTGTTTCTTGACAAATGGAGTTGTGTATTAGTCTGTTCTATCAAAGCTGATTGAAAACTGCATTTCTGCAGTTTGTTCACATTAATTGTAGCCATATGTTAATGTTCTGCTTTCTTTGCTTCTTTTGAAGGAAGTATTGATCCGGGTTATGAAAAGGCCTCTGTATCCACAGAAGAATTGTGTGTGATTACCGCCATTGGCAAACGGACTTTCTGTGTGTGTTTGATCTGACCAAAACCATGAGCTGTTGTGGAAACATCTTTTCCACTTCAGATTCGCTCATTACTTCCCCAAGCGTTTCACATTGTGATTCAACAGGTGAACCAGTTCGATTCTTTAGACAAGGGATTTTTTGGTCACCTAAATCCCTTTAACCTAAAAAAGATTTTAAAGGAGAAGTCCACTTCCAGAACAACAATTTACAAATAATGTAGTCACCCCCTTGTCATCCAAGATGTTCATGTCTTTCTTTCTTCAGTCGTAAAGAAATTGTTTTTTTGAGGAAAACATTTCAGCATTTTTCTCCATATAATGGACTGATATGGTGCCCCGATTTTGAACTTCCAAAATGCAGTTTAAATGCGGCTTCAAATGATCCCAAATGCGGTTGTAAACAATCCCAGCTAAGAAAGAAGGGTCTTATCTAGTGTAACGATCAGTTATTTTAATTTTTTTAAAAAAATAACGTTTGTATACTTCTTAATGTCTTACTCTGCCTGGACTGTTTTTGTTCTGGTTCATAACAGTTAGGGTATGTTGAAAAACTCCCATCTCATGTTCTCTCTCAACTTCAAAATCGTCCTATATCGCTGTTTTACCTTTTTTTGTTAAGGGTGTTTGATCTTCTTTGTATGTTTACTTTGCAAAGACTGGGTCGGAACTTCAGCAGTGATGTAGGATGATTTTGAAATGATTTGAAGTTGAGGGAGAAATTACGATCTGAGTTTTTCGACATACCCATGTCTTGAGCCAGAATACACAGAGTTCAGGGAGAGAAAGGCAAGACAAGCGTTTGAGATTAAAAAGTATTTAAACTGTATTTTTTTTTTTAAGGAAAATAACCAGTCATTTCGCTAGATAAGACCCTTCTTCCTCGGCTGGGATTATTTACAACCGCACTTGGGATTGTTTGAAGCCGCATTTAAACTGCATTTTGGAAGTTCAAAATCGTGGCACCATATCAGTCCATTATATGGAGAAAAATGCAGAAATGTTTTCCTCAAAAAACATAATTTCTTTACAACTGAAGAAAGAAACACAAACATCTTGGATGACAAGGGGGTGAGTACATTATATGTAAATCTTTGTTTTGGAAGTGGACTTCTCCTTTAAGTTAATATTTAAAAACTTTAAAACCACATTTATATGTTTACTATACTCTGATGTTGGTCACATTTATTTATTTTATTTATGTAGTTGTTTATTTAATAGTTAATTTAATGCATGTTGCTGAACATCAGTAAAAATAATAATAATAGTAATAATAAAATAAAAATTGTTATATCAAAATAAAATAAACGTCAAATTACAGCAACATTGCAGGTAGCATACAAGTAAACTAATAAAATATTTAATAAATATGATTAATTATTATTATTATTATTATTATTATTATTATTATTATTATTATCAATTCACAAACCCCTTTTTTAACATCTCTTTATTACATTTGTATGATTTAATTCATTATCTTAACTGAATACTTTTTAAATAAATTCAATAAGAATTTATTATTATTATTATTATTATTATTATTATTATTATCAATTCACAAACGACTTGTAGTTTTAACATTTCTTTTTAAATTTGTATGATTTAATCAATTATTAACCTAATTAATTTAACAATACTTTAATAATACTATTTTGTTGTTGTTGTTGTTGTTGTTATTATTCCTATATAAATTTCTTATTCTTATTCTTCTTATTCTTATTCTTATTCTTATTCTTATTCTTATTCTTATTCTTATCAGTTCACAAACCCCTTACACTTTTTTTTTAACATTTCTTTTTAGATTTGCATTGTTTAATTAATTATTAGCTTAATTAATTTAGTAATACTTAAGTAAATGTAATAAGATTTTATTATTTTTATTATTATTATTATTATTATTATTATTATTATTATTATTATTATTATAACCCTTTGCAGAGTTTTAACATTTCTTTTTAAATTTGTATGATTGCATTAATTAGCTATAATTATTTGAATAATATTCAGTTATCATAACTAAAATAACTAAAAGCAGTCACACAAATGGGAGGTATGATAGTTATTGAAATGTCAAATCGCTATATTTGGCTTCTTCAAAGTAGCTAGTTTTTGCTCACTCTGAGCGTTCAAACACATTCAGTTAAATGCGCCCAAACCCTCATCTGATGTTCCAGTAATGCAACATCAGGAACTGTTGTGATCTCCAGAGAACCATGAATACAGTGCGAACTACCATAATGATTGTAGATCATTCTAGAACATCTTGCCTTGTTGCTGTCGAACTCAGAAGAAGCTGTGCTTTTGGCCGATAAGCGTACTGGCAGAGGTATTCCGATACAGAGGCGATGTATTCGGGCTGCACATCCTGTATGGGTCCAAGTGAGTGGGAGTTGAAATCCCTGCTGATGGATAGCTGGTATGGGGCCAGCGTTCCGGATGGGAATGGCTGCCCAGTGCTGGGATGCTCTCCCAAATCCCCCCTGTGAAACGGTCGCAGCTGCCACGTCAGTCACCTGAGCATTCCCGCTTTTTCATCGAACAAACTGCAATCAGGCCCTCAGCGGCTGACCTGACAAATTGATTTGGAATCCCTTCTGACGATCCGTCCCTGCTTCGCATTCCCTCTGCGGTCAGCATCGAGCCGAGCGGGCGGAGATAAAAAAAAAAAAACGGCCTTCGCTATCGTAGCTGCTCGTCGGGTAAAATGATCAAAGGATGAGTTGGGAAATGAATGATTGGACCTAGAGGGAGCACAAAAAAAAAAATGCTCGTCTGAGTATTTTTTATTTTTTTTTAATGCATGCTCTTCTCAAAATGCTGGTGACATGGGAACTAATCATAGATAGTGGGAAAAATAAGATATGTTGTTTGAAATAATAGTGTAATGTTGCACTAAATTAGGCATGTCACGATCCTGTCACGACAGGATTTTTTTTTAATTTTTTTTTTACCCCGAAGGTTTTAGCTTAATGCAGGCTTTGTATAACAATACTGAACAAAGTATTTTAACTATTAAAATAGTTTTTAGATTTAATTTTTTTGGGGTTCACTCAAATTCCATTCTGTTTTTTTTTTTTTTTTTTAATTTTTTAATTTGTGTTATTAAGGTGCGTTATTAAATATTTTTTTTAATAATATTTATTACAACAGTAACAAAAACAACAGCTTTAATAATAATAATGATAATAATAATAATAATAATAATAATAATAATAATAATAATAAATATTGATGATAAGTATGAAATATAAATGAACCTGATTATATTTTTAGAATCATATTTACTTTTGCATATTATTGTAACATTTAGTACAACATCAATAATAATAATAATAACAATATAAATAAGCCTAATTAGTATATTAATATAATCATATTTACTTTAGCATATAATCATATTTTCTTTTGCATGTTATTCTGATATTTATTACAACAATAATAACAATACAATACAATAATAACAATAACACATTTTTTTTTCAAAAAGCAGTTTATTTCAGAAATTTTCAGAATTCAGACATTTTATTTTTAAAATTATTAATATACAAAAAAACATAAATTAACTGTAATATTATATAAATAATATTTACTATTGCGTGTTTGTAATATTTATTGCAACATCACTACACGGATTTATTTACAAAGGTAGAATACATGAATAATTTGTTTATTATTATCATTTTTAACAACAGTAACAACAACAACAACAACAACATAATAATAATAATAATAATAATAATAATAATAATAATAATAATAATAATAATAATAATAATAATAATAGTAATAAATAGTAATAGTAATAATAATAATAATAATAATAATACTGTAAATGAACCTGATTATTATATTAATATAATCATATTTGCTTTTGCATATTATTCTAACATTTATTACATCATCATCATCAATAATAATAATAATAATAATACTAATAATAATAATATAAAATATAAATGAGCTTGATTATTATATTAATATAATCATATTTGCTTTTGCATATTGTTCTAACATGACAACAACATTAATAACAATAATAATAATAGTGTATTTTTAATATATTTGTTTTTTTTTTAATTATTATATACAAAAAATATAAATGAACTAAGCTTGTATCAATAATATTTACAATTGCGTGTGTTTGTAATATTTATTACAACATCAATACACTGATTAATTTACGAAGTTAGAATACATGAATAATAATAATAATAATAATAATAACATAAATGAACCTATTATATTAATATAATCATATTTGCTTTTGCATATAATCATATTTACTTTTGTGTATTATTCTTTTAATATTCTTTAATATTTAATATTCTTTTTATTACATCAATAATAATATTAATCCATTTTTAATTTAATTAAAAATTTTAATTATATACAAATATATATAAATTAACTCTAATAACATATTTACTATTGCGTATATTCGTATTAAAACATCAGTACACTGATTTATTTATTTATCAAATTACTTTTGTGCCATTAAAAATTAACATAACTTAAAGATGAAAAAATATAAATTAAAAAATATAAATTAAAGATGAATAAAATGTCTTCAAAAAATGAAAAAGTCAAATATTTTGTCTACTATTTATTTCTTGTTTTAAAGACATTTTATTCAGATGCAGTTTACATTTACATTAATGTCTTGAAAACTTACGTTCATTTCATTGGCACAAAAGTAATTTCATCCATACTGTACATAAAGTACAAACATACATACTAATTAATTAATTTATTTAGCTAATTTTATTTATTTATTTATTGCCCACATTATTTAGATGGCAATATGTGACAGAATTACATTACGATAAATAATCCTATAAAAACTAATCTGAATGTCCTTTGATTGTTTAGGTTTGTGCATTGAGTAAAAAATTTTTATTTTTTTTTTATTTATTTTTTTTTTTTTAGATTTCCCTCTAAATTGCTCGCCTTTTGTGGTTTAAAGCCATTCTCCAGAGGAATGACAGGAAGGCATGAAAGCAAAGATGGACAGAAGGAGAGGGTGTGAAAGAAACAGCTCTGTAAGGTAGTTCAGTGAGAATACAGCGTTCCTCTGCACTCATTTGGGAGACATTGTGCTGTCAGAGAGATCCAGCAGCTCTGAGCAACTGCAGCTGATGAGCACGTATCAAATTCAGCTTCTGTGTCTTCCCTTCTCTCTCTCCGACTCCTTCTCTTCTCTCTTGAGGAATCGTTTCGATGTCTTCCCTGACTTGCTAAATGATGATGGCTAAATCTCCACACAGCTGCCATGTCAGATCCACTGCAGAACCCGGTAACGACTGAAAAAAAAGTAAGCGAAACTCTGTCAATCATACAAATACACTGCTGCTTTCCCACGAGACACCAGTTCAGGAGTGACTGAAGAGAAATTTGAAGTGTTGAAACTCATTTTAATACTTCTCTTTCATGCCAATAAATACCTAAGATACATACTTTAGCGTTTACTTACACACACTTGCACTGAAGCTTAATTTGGTTTATTGGCTTGGTAGGTGGCTCATCTCCAAGCATAACATGTTTCTGCTCAGGTTGGAGAGCTGGGAAATTGGAGATGCAGTTCCAGCATAAAAAAGTGAGAGCTGGTCTGGCCTCCACACCCTGCCGTACCACAAAGCGCCTGTGTCCTTTACGCATTACAGTGGAAAGAAGGTGGGGGATATTTAATTTCTTCTGACCCTTAACTTGCCTTTTTGGTAGCGAGCTCTGTGCTTGAAAGTTGAGCCTGTAATGAAATGACAAGCTTCTGTACATGTCTACACTGTTGCCAACCTGTACTCATATTAATGAGTATGCTTTCTGAAAATACATATAATACGAGTACAGTCCCGTAGGATCTGTATGAAGTTGGAGATTTTTTTCCACCTTATTTTATCATCTGCCAAGTGAAAATTGTAAGAAATTTGAATGTTTAGAAAGTAATGGCACAACTCCACACGAGGTTATTGGCTGATATTATGTAGTTATTTGCTGTATCAATGTTTGATATTAAAAATAATGTCTGATGGTGTTGTTCCTGCTCTCATCAGGTAAAATGATCAAGGAATGTTAACATGGGAATTAATCAGTTGGTGGGGAGAAAAAAAAGTAATAGCGTAATTGCACTAAATTAGTCCTGTCATGATCAAGAAATTTCAGATGACAAGTATTTGTTTATAAGTTTATTTGCTTTCAACTTGAAATCATACAAAGAAAGCAGAAAATACAGAATGAGTAGAATTATATTTAATATTGCATATTCTAAAATGTATTACAACAACAACAACAACAATAATAATAATAATAATAATAAATTTATTATTATTTATTTTTCCTGTACTTGCCATTATTTGGATATAATGCAATATAATATATAATATAATATAATATAATATATGATATGATATGATATGATATGATATGATATGATATGATATAACATAACATCACATAATATAACATTACAATATGACATTAATAGAAATTGAATAATATTTGCTATTGCATATTCTAAATTATATTATAACACCTATAATAATAATAATAATAATAATAATAATAATAATAATAATATTAATACATAAAAATAAAAATGAATTGGAATGTGACCTTAATAAAAATGTAATAATTTATTATAGTATATTCTAAAATATATTACAACACCAATAATAATTCCTAATTCATAAATGAACTGGAATATGTTGTTAAAATATATAATAAATAATATTTACTATTGCATATTCTAAAATATATACCAATAATAATAATAATAATAATAATAATGAACTGGAATATGATATTAATAGAAATTTAATAATATTTACTATTGCATATTCTAAAATATATATCAATAATAATAATAATAATAATAATAATACATCAAAGTATAAATGAACTGGAATATGAAATTAAAATAAATGTAATAATATTTACTATTGCATATTCTAAAATATATTACAACAACAACAAGAATAATAAATAATCAGTAATAATACTTTTTATTATTATTAATTATTTTTTCCTGTAATTGCCATTATTTGTATAATACAATATAATATAATACAATGAAATAAAATGAACTAGAATATGATATTAATAGAAATTGAACTGACTACTGCGTATTCTAAAATATATAACAACACATAATAATAATAATAATAATAATAATAACAATAATAATGAACTAGAATATGACATTAATATAGATGTAGTAATGTTACTATTGCGTATTCTAAAATATATTACAACACCACCAATAATAATAATAATAATAATAATAATAATAATAATAAAACTGGAATATGCCATTAATATAAATGTAGTAATGTTTACTATTGCATATTCTAAAATATATTACAACACCAATAATAATAATAGTAATACTTTTTTATTATTTATTTTTCCTGTAGTGGCTACTGGTCATTATGTGGATGTTTAGTTTAAAGATGTTTTATTAATGTATTATATATGGACTGATATTTAATTGTGTATGGTCATTTTTTACCTGTTTGTTTGTTATTTATAAACTAGTTAATTTTTAAAAAGACTTTCAATGTAACAACACATTATAATGTTGAATATAGTATATTATTATCTGTCTTTGTTTGTTTTTGTTTTTTTTGTTTTTTTTTTTGCATAATGTTGTAACATTTTGATGCTCTCACTGCTTGCTTATCTGTCTTTTCCACTTCCCTTCACGTGATCCTGTTGAGAATGAACTGCAAATGTGCTCTCATCTTCTCTCACTCAGCGCCAGTGGCCTCATGCATACGGTGGTCTGTCATAAGCTGTTTGAATGTTAAGAGTTATAAGCGCTTTGTCCTTGTGTCTTTTCTTGGCACCTTATTAACGCCGTAGCATCTCTCAAAAGTACATTCAGTCATGACTGCCACGTGTGGTCCTGCTGGCCCGCAGCCATGCGCTTTACCAAAACCTATGTATAACCCGATCAGGTCCATTTCCATCTCGGTGTTAAAAACCCGAGCCCTGCTGTGGGTGGAGGTCACAGCAGATGGACATAGCGAGCTCTCTCAACTTTCTGCTCCTCATCCACACCAACATCAGCTGCTCCTGTAAAGCAGGGTGGAGTGGTCTTGTTCTGTATTTTATCCGTCTCCTCTGGTAATATGGCGGCTTATGTGGCCCCTGCCGTTTATGAGGTGCGTCGTTAGATTGCTGCCATAGTGGATAATGTTTTAGATATAAAGGTGTTAATAGAGAGGTGTGTTCGTTAACCTATTAATGCCCAGATTATTCCAGTTACTTTTAATTATTTATAAATTTTTTATCTGAACATATGTTAGTTTGTTGCAAGTGATTGGGCACTAGTAGGGCTGTCACGATTCCTTGATTCAATTCTAGTAGCCTACACGATAAAAAAAAAGATTCTTGATTGCAATTTACCGGAAGTGGCACATTCCACAGACGAGAATCCATGAAACTCATTAGTAGACTGTTTTACAAGGCTGCACTATATAATAAACCTATTTAAAGTCAAAAGTATAATGCTATTGTGAATTCATAAACGCTGCGATTCATTTAAATAAACATATTCAATGCAGGTTTAATATATGCGCATTAATTATTTACATGCGTGTAGCCCTGGTGAAAAAAACAGCATATGCTGCTAGGTATGTTTTGATGCTGGGATGCTGGTTAGGTATGTTTTGATGCATTTATAAACCTACGCAAACCCAGGACAACACATCAGTATCTTTCTCAATATGCTAACTGTTCATTGCGATTTCAAAATAAAAGCTCAAACCCTCACTCTGAGTTTACACGTTTTGATGTCCAAATATTCAATAAATTACAGTGTCTACAGCATTTCTGTCATAAAGAAATGGCCAAATTTTAAGGATTAAAGTCAACATTTAAATTAAATGTCGTTTAGTCAATATTAAACAAGGATTAAATCGTGCAGTAAAGTATAAATATTATCGTCAGGCTGTTAGCGCCTATATTGCATAATGTACGTTAGTTCTGTTGTTTATAAAGTTATGTAGTTTAATAGGTTTGTTCAATAAAACCTTATGATTTTTTGCTTTTGATACTTTAAATTTTCAGTTTAATTTTTGAACTAATTATTATTGCCTCATTCCTAATATATATATATATATATATATATATATGTGTGTGTGTATGTATGTATATATATATATGTATGTATATATGTATTTTAGGTTATTTTAAAGGCTATTGTTCACTTGGGTCTATTTTTATTACAACAAACAAAAGTAATTATAATTATCAGATTACTTAATTAATGATCCGAATAATCGGCTAATTATTCGATTACCAAAATATTAATTAGTGACACCTATAAACTTTAGTAGCCGATGCATCTTTATATGCCTTATAAATACAAGAGAAGGTGGACACCTGAACATGATAGGTGTGCTGTTTGTTGAACATTATTTCTAAGCCACTGTTATTAATACGGAGTTGGTTTCCCCTCACAACCTCAACTCTTCTGGAAACACTGTCCATTTTAACACATTGGATGTGCATTTAAGTTATTTATTAGGTCAGTATCTTTCCATAGTAGTTTATGTCTTCTTAATAAATTCTTTATCCATCTCAAGTGAGCATTTTAGAAATTTTAATTTGCATCTTGGTGTTTCCCTACAGCATTTTTTAATGCAATATCCCTGAACTCACATAAAAATATGTGGATGGAAACTCAACTGTTGTATGCCACATCATTAATATTTGTCTTAGAATTAAAGGGCTAGCCGAACCCATAAATCAGAAAGAGGGTGTCCACATACTAGACAATAAAGTTGTAGTTGTACACTACCAGTAGTGTGTATAAGCTGGTTGTTTTTAAAGGGTGCCTGTTATGCAAAATCCACTTTTACACGGCGTTTGGACATAAATGTGTGTTGACAGTGTGTAAACACAACCACCCTACAATGATAAAAAATCTACCTACTCCTTATGTTTTTTTTTAACCCCCATTAAATCAAATCAGTCTCATTAGGCATGTGGTTTGATTCTAAAAGCAGCGTGATGTCACATTGTTTAGGCCGCGGACTGACAGTCCTGCATTGCCAATTTTTTTGCACCCTCAGCGAGTTGTACGCTGTCCGCTCAAGCAGCTGTAACATCAACAATGGCCCTGTCCCAAAAGAAACACTTCATGTGCACTTTTGCAGACTTACAATGGCCACAGCATATGCGTGTCCATTAAGTCCACGAGACCATAGGGTGTCCAGTTCTTCATTTTTAGAAATCAGAAGGATGCTCGCAAGCGCCGATCTGCACTTCTGCCGAGCCCGCACTGGAGCGAGCTCCACAGCAGACTTCTTCCCTTCTAGCCGCATTACGTCACGAAAGTGTGGAAGATCGCGAGGGTTTAGGGTGCAATTTGGGACAGGGCCAGTGTCTCGTAAGCAATCCCGGTGTTCTGTGTTTGGATGTACTGTAAGACTGAAAATAAGAGTCTTCATTTTCTCCCAACATCTGAGCCACTGAGGACTTAGTGTATTACTTTTATTTTTGAAGGTAATGTGCCTCAATCTACCTAAATACGTTTAGGTAATACGTATCGTCTGCGCAAATAATTTCACTCCTGACTGCTTTGTGACATTTTAAAGGAGAACTCCACTTCCAGAACAGCAATTTACAAATAATTTACTAATAATTTACTAACCCCCTTGTCATCCAAGATGTTCATGTCTTTCTGTCTTCAGTGGTTTTTGAGGAAACCATTTCAGGATTTTTCTCCATATAATGGACTTCATTGATGCCCAGATTTTGAACTTCCAAAATGTAGTTCAAATGCAGTTTTAAGGGCTCTAAACGATCCCAGCCGAGGAAGAAGGGTCTTATCTAGCGAAACGATTGGTCCTTTTTTTTTTTTTGGAAAAAAAAATAAAAAATAGGACACTCTTTTAAGCACAAAAGCTTGTGTAGCACAGGCTCTGGGATGCGTATTTTTTTGTGTTTGTTGTCGAAGTATTTTTAATTGATCAGTGCTGCGCTGGTGGGATTAGTTCACGCCGCGCTGTACGTTCGGTGGCGCTAGTAAACACGTCCACCTTGTGCTGTTGAGTCGGTCATGCGTCTCGGTCCACTGAGCCCAGGCTGCCAGGATTTCGCAACAAAATACAAGTTTTTTTTGCGATGTCAAATTAGCAATCAGGGGGCTAAATTTTACGTTATTAACGTAGCTTAAACCCACGGCAACAGTGTTAAAGTAGCCCAATTCCGCAGGAAAACTGCAGACTTGACAACACTGATTGAGACGCACTGATGACAGGATGCTGTTTCTTCCCACGTTCATTGTGTTTGGCTTCCCATATGTACGGCTGAACACTGGTTCTCTCACTGTGTCATGTTGCTTTATACCAGATGTTTATTGCTGTAGGTATGCAAAGTGGAAATATATATGCTACACCCTCTTCTGAAAACAGTGCAGGAATATGCAGCTCATTTGCATTTAAAGAGATATACACCCAAAATATATATATTTTTTAGACACACCCTAAAAATGACATTCTCCAGATGTTATAATAAATGATCTGTTGTTATTTTGAGCTGGAACTTCGCAGACACATTCTGGGGACACCCAAGACCAATATTACATCTTGTAAAAAGTGGCATAATAGGTGTTCTTTAAAACGCATAGTCATACAAAAAATGTTTACAGTCAGTATAGTTAAGAGATGTTAAGAGATGCTGTGTTCACATCACTTTGTTGTATTCCTCATTTCAAGTTGCTTAAAGGCACAGTATTTATATAAATATGTTTTCACCACTAGAGAGCGCATGTTCAGAACAAAGAATCAAAGGTGTAGTTTGATGATGCCTTGATTGAGTTTGGAATCATGGGAGTTGTAGTCTTCATCCACATAGCCGATGCAATCCGTTGGGACTCCGGTAGAAATCATGAAATGAGGAGGCAAAGTCCTCAAAGTTGACATTTTCTTGGTTAAGTAAACATCAATATTGTAATCAGTATTCTTTTTATTAAAGCCAAGTATTAATCTTATCAAGTTAGTGTTTTTAAGCATTTTACATTCATTCCAAAATAACTCAAGGCAGTGACAATTTAAACAGTATGTTTTGTTTGTGAACTTACGTTCAGCTGTTCTTTTTAATAGTTAACTTTTAGCTATTTTTGAATTTTTCGGATCATCAGTCATCAAAGCTCGGTAAATATTGGTCACAGAGATTTACTTTAGGTTTCACCCAGCTGATTACTCACTAAGACTCCCACAGATCATGTGTTATTGTTCACTGGTGTGGACACAAATATAGTTATCAATATACGTATAGTTATCAATATCGTTCTTGGTGTGAACAGGCCTTTAAAGGAGAAGTCCACTTCCAGAACAACAATTCACAAATAATTTACTCACCCCCTTGTCATCCAAGATGTCCATGTCTTTCTGTCTTCAGTCATAAAGAAATTATGGTTTTTGAGGAAAGCATTTCAGGATTTTTCTCCATATAATGGACTTCATTGGTGCCCCAATTTTGAATTTCCAAAATGCAGTTTAAATGCAGCTTCAAAGGGCTCTAAACGAACCCAGCTGAGGAAGAAGCATCTTATCTAGCGAAACGATCAGTCATTGTTTTCGAAAAAGTAAAAATGTGTATACTTAAGCACAAAAGCTCAGGTAGCACAGGCTCTGGGATGCGCGTCCACGGGTCGTTCTTGAACGATTTGTTTGTATTGAACGAATCTTTAATGTGACTTGGGAATGTGATTCGTTCAGTCGCGCATGCGCAGCATCCTATTAGGTTCTGTACTGGAATTAGTTCACCTGTTTCGAGTCTTCGGGTTTTTTGAGTCGTTCGTTCATCTTATGGGGCTGTCACATGATGCTGATTTTGCTGATTGTGCTTTGTAAACACTCGGTCTGTGGTTCCACCTACGTTCGGCGTGACCTTTCATTGTGATTCAATAGTAAGTGAACGCGCATCCCAGAACCTGTGCTACACAAGCTTTTGTGCTTAAAAAGTATACAAATTTTTATTTTCTGAAAAATTACAGATCGTTTCGCTAGATGAGACCCTTCTTCCTTGGCTGGGATCATCTGGAAGCCCTTTGAAGCTGCATTTAAACTACATTTTGGAAGTTCAAAATCGGGGCACCAATGAAGTCCATTATATGCAGAAAAATCCTGAAATGCTTTCCTCAAAAAACATAATTTCTTAACGACTGAACATCTTGGATGACAAGGGGGTGAGTAAATTATTTGTGAATTGTTGTTCTGGAAGTGGGGGTCTCCTTTAAAGCATCTTTTATGAGCTCTTTATGAGTTCACGTGATTAAAATTATATGTACATGCAACAATGAATGTGCATACATTGATCTGTCTGCGCAGCGTTGCTTTAAGTCAAACACAACTATTGTTAGGGGAGTTTGGTAAGTTCCGTCACAAAATATATGCCATTCAACCCTACGAATCAGGTTGTGAATGTATCGCTATGCCTTTAGGTTTGGTATCTTTAGGTTCGCTGTCAAAAATGCCAGTGTGAAGGCCAAGTAGATCAGAACCAATTGTTTTGTTTTCTTTCTTTTTTGGTCCAGACCAAACGAACTAAGAGAACCAGACTACAAGTGTGAACACACATTACGTGTGTGAGTTGTTTACTTACTTTTAAAGTAGTCCTTCAATTAACGCAATTATGATATATTATAATCAGTCTGATATATATATATATATATATATATATATATATATATATATATATATATATATATATATATATATATATATATCAGACTGATTCACAAACGCGGAACATGCATTAACACAAGAGGCGGGATTTAGCGCATGAACCAATCACAGCTGATCGTAACCAGTCATGTCCAATCCTATCACGATGGAGGCATTGCCTCCTCTCATGTGACTTTCCCCTATTCATTCTTAAAACTCAGTGGGCTCAGAGGAGGCGAGAGAGACACGAACTCCCGCTGTTGCTTTACCTGCTAGTGTTGCTGTTGGACAATGTTGTTTTTTTGTTTGTTTTTTTTTTTTTTTTAAAAAGGAATGATTTATACACTTTTTAATGTTATATTTTGTAATATTGGCATTGTTTTATTTTCACACTACAAATTTCTTTCCTCATTCAATATTTGAGGCACTGCCTCTTTTGCCTTCTCTGAGGAAACGCTGCTTTTAAGTATTTATGTCTATGACCATGTAGTTGAATTGATTTAGGATTGGAGGACAAATTCTAACATGGAAAAAGTGACTAACATCACTCTTGAAGAATCAGTGGATGCCTCTCACACTCAACCAAGACCCAACAATGGCAAGTGAGCAAACACACACCAGTGCAGCCAAAACCAAACCTAGCAACTAAATCCACACATCCTATACCAAATTAAACCCTAGCAACTAAACACATACATGTGCACACACACGGCACTTCTGTGTTCAAGCCTCTCCTGTTACTGTTTTAATAGGGAATTTGAGAGTGTGTGGAGGCCCAGGGGCGAAGGCTGTCTCTGCACATGATCGCCCGCAACTAATACATCCCACAACTGCACGACTGTGATGGAGCCCCTGCCCATATCACTGTGGAAACAGGTGCTCTCTGCAGCCCAGCAGATGTCCCACAATGCCGCTGTGGAAATGGCCATTCAATCGCATGTACAGAAACAATGCATGACGCCCTGCCAAGGTGGTCTGACTTCTGTTTATTGTTGACGGTATGTGTTTTTGTGTGTGTGTGTGCGTGTGTTTGTGTGTGTGTATGTATTGACATAATCAGACTTAAATGTCTGTGGATGGGCAGTCCTGAGTAATGGAATAAATACAACATGATCCATGGTCTGCTGACAATTTGTCGGTCAGCGTGTAAGAACAAACCAAAAAAATTGCGTAATACACTTGGATCCCTTACAAGCAAACAAGCATCACCTCAAAATTATAACCACACTTAGTCAAAGTATGCTGTTCAAAACATTTTACTTGCACAATCTGTTGTATTTCTGAGTGAAAATAGATTTTCAATGTGGGGGGAAGGTTTTTGTTTTTATCAGGAATTTGTTGGATAGGGGTTGAATAATAAGACTGATTTGTGACATCAGCAGAGCGAGTGACTTAAATTAAATGATATATATATATATATATATATACATATGTATATGTATGTATACACACACATTAAATATTAAAAACATTATAAAATGTAATATTAAAAATGAAATATAATGAAATATATTAATATGCGTTTTTAAAATATATTAACACAAATAATAAAATAATGAAATAGTAAATGCACATGCATATATACACACACACACACATTTTAAAAATATAAAAAAAAATGTTGAATTATTTGTAAATGAATTCATTTTCAAATATATTTACACACAAAATGATATATACATTAAATATACATATTAATAAAATTATAAAAAAAAAATTAATTATGTAGAATTGCTTTTTACAATATATTAACACACATATATATACATTAGATATAAATATTAATACAATTATGAAATATATTTATATTTTATATAAATGTATATTTTTTCATTTTAAAAATAATATATTAAATTATGTATAAATTAATGCATTTTCAAATACATTTACACACAGTTTTATATACATTATATATAAATATTAATAAGATTCTGAAACAAAGATAGTATCTAACATATTATTAAATTATATATAAATTATTTTAAAAATATATTAACACACTATATATATATATATATATATATATATATATATATCTATATATATATATATATATATATATATATATATATATATTTCAAAATATTACTTCTAAAATTATAAAAGATTATCAATAAATTCTATATGTACACACACTCACTTTTATATTAATTCTATATAAATTAATGCTTTTTTAAAATATATTAACACACACTTATATATACATTAAATTTGAATATTATTTAATTAAATATTATTTAAATTATATATATTTATATAGTACTACAAATATTATTAAATTATATATAAGTTAATGCATTTTTAAATAAATTTACACAATTATATATACATTATATATAAATATTAATAAGATTTTAACAAAAATTTCAAAACATTACATGTAAAATTATAAAACATTATCAATAAATGATATATATATATATATATACACACACACACACACACACGCTTTTATATCAATTTTATATAAATTAATGGATTTTTAGAATATATTAACACACTTATATACATTAAATTTAAATATTAAAAATGCATTATATATAAATGATATATAATTATATAATATTACAAATATATTATTAAATTACAATATATTTTTTTTTAAATATAGATTATTTTTAAAATATATTAACACACACCTTATATATACATTAAATATACATCTCTAATTGCCAGATTATTATTATTATTCAGTTATATATAAATCGCTTATTTAGTTCTGAATGCAAACATGGGCTAGATGCAGGTGTGAATTCTTTGTATTGGTTTCTCCCTCTGTTGCCCATATTTGGTTGTTCTTGTTTCCTGTCCTCGTTTAGTCATTATTGGTTAACCTTATATCACCTGTGTCTTAAGTTCATTGTAATCACCTGTCTTTAGAAGTAGGTTTCAGTTCAGTGTTTGCCGTCTGGTCTCGTCAATGTGAGTGTGAGTTTCTACCCTCCTGCTGTGGATTTACCTGTTCTGGAATTACCTGTGGATTATAATAAAGGCTTCATCTTTGACCTTCATCTTTGTTCGCCCCTTCCTCACACGATACGTGACAGCAGGTTTCAGTAGAGCAAGATTTCAGTGCATTATTGCTTAAATTCCAGTATGTTGCTTGTAATACAGGCCACAAATTATATAAATACTTTTATTATAGTTTTTTAGTGGTATTTGGAGGTTGACAGCATCTAAACTGTCACGTAATAAAACATGAAATAAGAGTGTTTCATTATTTCTACTTCAAAATGCCATTTTTTTGTAATTATTTGTGAAATTCACTAGCAATTTCTGACTAAAAATGGTTTCAAAGGAAATCTTTGAAACTGTCTACACCTGTCTTGTTTGTGTCTTGTATCAAAATTGTATTTACTCGATAATATTCCTGTATAAAAAAAGAGACATGCTTATTGTTCCCACACTTCTCTTTTTGACCCTCTCATAGTCTCCCAAAAGTTCACTGTGCTTCCTGTTTACAGAAATAGCCTCCGTTAGTTTTTTTTTCTCCTCACGAGTTGAAACATCCTAAACAGTCCACGTCTCGTGCCAGACAATGAACGTGACCTGTTCCTGGCTAAAAATCTGGCCCTGCTAATGCCGCTGTGTGAAGTCTGCGCTCAACCATTTGCTCTGTCTGTAGAAATAGAAGCAGGCATTACCGGCCTGATGGAAGTAAGGTTATGGCAGCATGCCAGCCTCCGGAGAGCGCCAGAGCCAGATGGCATTAGACCAGGGCCCGACACACATGCACACATGCACACACACCTTAATAACCAGCTGTACGGTACCCTTTTGTTCACTGATGCTTAACAAACGCTGTGCATGTTTCATGTAGTAACATGTGTCTTTGTGCATGTGTGTGTGTCTTTGAAGTCTAATGTGTTATGGGGCCGGACAGTGATGTGTGACGACAACCTAAAAAGCCGAAATAGCATTATGAGGTGGCTACTGGCAGACAATAGTGAAATGACAGAAAATGCCAGATAAAACTGAAACAAATAAGTATTTGTTTCAGTATTAGCTTTTTTGTAAATTAAAGGAATAGTTCACACAGAAATTAAAATTTGCTTATCATCCTCAATGCATTCAAGATGTGAATGAGATTGTTTCTTCATCACTTGCTCACCAATGGATCCTCTGTAGTGAATGGGTGCCGTCATGGATAGAACACTCGTATTTTAGCTTAGTTTATTACAAATATGCAGTGTCTGGATTACTTACATTATATGTGAATTATTGTGATGTTTCTATCAGCTGTTTAGACACTCATTCTGACGGCACCCATTCACTGCAGGGGATCCATTGGAAAACAGATGTAGTGCTACATTTCTCTAAATCTCTAAAACATTTTGGTAGCAAATTTTCATTTTTTGCTATTTCTTTAATATATTTATTATTCTGGACTTTTTTTTCATATTTAGTCTAAAATCAGGTTTCAAACACATACTTAGTGAGGGTTTAATGTGTCACTGATATGTTCGGTGTTTGGCAGGTGGAGCAGTGTTTAGCGAAGAGTCACGTACGTGGACTTTCTGTGAAGTGTTGGGTCACGTTTCCATGTCCGCTGTGGATCCACATGTCCAGGGAGCGTGAGGAACCCGTCGCTAAGGACTGCAGTTAGTGTTTGATATCGTAATCCTGTTATGATTTTCACTGATCCCTAAAATTTGTCTCAGATGGTGAAACGGTGGCAGAAATCACACGGTGTGCTCTGGGTTTGTAGATGTGAAACAGACCCAATAGATGTCTGATTGATTTGGTGCAGCAAGGGCACATGGTTAAAATTGACAGTTTTATGTTACAAAAGATTTCAAATTCAAATTAAATGCTGTTCTTTTGAACTTGCTATTCATCAAAGAATCCTGAATAAAATGTGAATGTTTCTATAAAAATATATAGCTGTTTTAACATTGGTAGTAAAAATAAATGTTTCTTGAACAGCAAATCAGCATATTAGAATGATTTCTGTGGCAGAAACCTGGAGTAGGCCAATGAGTAATTCGAGTAATTTCACAGTATTACTAGTTTTCTGTGTTTTTAATCAAATAACTGTGGCCTTGGTGTGAATAAGAGACTTCTTCCAGAAACATTAATTATCCTAAATATTACCTGAAACTGAATGGTAGTGTGAATGCGATCATGTAGAATCATGCTACTAACTTGCTAAACATGCTAACAACATGTTAGTAACTTGCTAATTATGCTAACAAGAAGCTAGTAACATGCTACAAACCTGTTAGCCACATGCTAGTAACTTGGTAATCACTTTAATAACATGCTACTAACTTTTTAATCATGCTAACAACATGCTAATAACTTGCTAATCATGCTAGTAACTTGCTAATCATGCCAACTACATGCTAGTAACATGTTAATCATGTTAACAATATGTTTGTTAATCATGCTAGTAACATGTTAGTAACTTGCTAATCATGCTAGTAACATGATACAAGCTTGTTAATCATGCTATCAACATGCTAGTAACACCCTAGCAACAGCCCAGACTACCTTAGCAACCACATAGCACCACCTTAGTAACCACCACATGTATCCTAGCAACCGCATAGCAACACCCTAGCAACCACCCGGGGTACCTTAGCAACCACCCTAGCAACCTAGATACCCTAGCAATTACCCAGAGTGCCTTAGCAACCATACTGCAACACCCTAGCAACCACCCTATGTACCATAGCAATCACCCTGGGTACCCTAGCAACCACCCTGGGTACACTAGCAACTGCATAGCAACAACCTAGCAACAACCCAGACTACCTTAGCAACCACATAGCAACACCCTAGTAACCACCACAGGTATTCTAGCAACTGCATAGCAACACTCTAGCAACCACCCCACGTACCTTTGCAACCGCCCTAGCAACCTGGATACCCTAGCAATCACCCAGAGTACCTTAGCAACCACATAGCAAAACCCTAGCAACCACCCTAGGTACCAAAGCAATCACCCTGGGTACCCTAGCAATTACCCAGAGTACCTTAGCAACCATACTGCAACACCCTAGCAACCACCCTATGTACCATAGCAATCACCCTGGGTACCCTAGCAACCACCCTGGGTACACTAGCAACTGCATAGCAACAACCTAGCAACAACCCAGACTACCTTAGCAACCACATAGCAACACCCTAGTAACCACCTCAGGTATTCTAGCAACTGCATAGCAACACTCTAGCAACCACCCCACGTACCTTTGCAACCGACCTAGCAACCTGGATACCCTAGCAATCACCCAGAGTACCTTAGCAACCACATAGCAAAACCCTAGCAACCACCCTAGGTACCAAAGCAATCACCCTGGGTACCCTAGCAACCACCCTGGGTACGCTAGCAACCGCATAGCAACACCCTAGCAACTACCCAGAGTACCTTAGAAACCACATAGCAACACCCTGGCAACCACCCTGAGTACCTTAGCAACACCTCCCAAGTAACCTAGCAACTACCCTGGATACCTTAGCAACCACATAGAAACACCCTATAAACCACACTCTTTACCCTAGCAACCTTATAGCAACACCTTAGCAACCACCCTGAGTATCCTAGCAACCACATAGCAACGCCCTAGCAACTGTCCTGGCTACCCTAGCAACCACAACCTCTATCTGTTTTTCTAATAGACTGTATTGTCTTCTAAACATTCAGACAATGAATCTTTCAAACTATTTTAAATTGAAAACAATTTCAAACTGAGAATTATCAAACATTTAAACCTTTTTCAAACTTTCTGGCTAGGCTTTTTCGAGCCAACTTAAAGATGGTTCTCAAATTTTATTCATATATTATTTTCCAATAAATGTTTTATATAAATAATGCTTGTATTTAACAGTAGTATTCAGTATTGGGAAACGGTTTGTGTGCATTTGTGATGGTGATTTTAGTTACGTTATTCATTAGATGGCGACAAGAGACCGTTTTTATGAGTGAGTGAGCAGCTAAGACTTTTATTTTGAAAGAGACTTAGACGCTGTTGTAAACAAGGAAGTTATTTTTATTTTCAACGGCTGCCAACGAATGCAGTGAGCAGCGCTGTCATCGGAAATCACCCTCAACAGATCTTTCTATCTGCTTTCCTCAGCTGACATTCAAACTAATGTTTTATTTGTGAATATGAGATTGAGCTGAAGAATGAATGCTGTATCAGATGCAGTTAATAACACTCGCTCAGATCATCTCTCTCCCATGATACTCTACTCCATATAATACACTGCTTTTAATACAGTAATAAAGTAAGCATTCAATGAAGCAACTCAATGTTCTTTTGTTATAGTTCTAAAGTGGTTTTTCAATTAGTAATGGAGGCTTGGGCTCAGCTGTTAAACTGTTAAGCTGAGATTTGAATCTGGCCGAAGGAAGCAGTTCCTGACAAAAGACACTCCGTTTTTGTTTCTCATGTATTCACACATTCGTGCTGTCGAACTGTTTTATAAACGCAGTATCACACTCATAGCTGCTCATATATCATAAATAAAATGGTGGGTTAAATAAATACTATATTCGATTTTTATTGCTTACAAGTAAGATGTAAGGTAAAACTGGCTGCT